>NC_092745.1:56533095-56543095 GCF_047496795.1 Chiloscyllium punctatum | reverse complement strand
CTCTCGCTCTCTCTCTAGCGTGCGCTCTCGCTCTCTCTCTCTCGCGCGCGCGCTCTCTCGCTCTCTCTCGCGCGCGCTCTCTCGCTCTCTCTCGCTCTCTCGCTCTCTCGCGCGCGCTCTCGCTCTCTCTCTCGCGCGCGCTCTCGCTCTCTCGCTCTCTCTCTCGCGCGCGCTCTCGCTCTCTCTCTCGCGCGCGCTCTCGCTCTCTCTCTCTCGCGCGCGGCTCTCGCTCTCTCTCTCTCGCGCGCGCTCTCGCTCTCTCTCTCTCGCGCGCGCTCTCGCTCTCTCTCTCTCGCGCGCGCTCTCGCTCTCTCTCTCTCGCGCGCGCTCTCGCTCTCTCTCTCTCGCGCGCGCTCTCGCTCTCTCTCTCGCGCGCGCTCTCGCTCTCTCTCTCGCGCGCGCTCTCGCTCTCTCTCTCGCGCGCGCTCTCGCTCTCTCTCTCGCGCGCGCTCTCGCTCTCTCGCGCGCGCTCTCGCTCTCTCGCTCTCTCTCTCGCGCGCGCTCTCGCTCTCTCGCGCGCGCTCTCGCTCTCTCGCTCTCTCTCGCGCGCGCTCTCTTGCTCTCTCTCGCGCGCGCTCTCTCGCTCTCTCGCGCGCTCTCTCGCTCTCTCGCGCGCGCTCTCGCTCTCTCTCTCGCGCGCTCTCGCTCTCTCGCTTTCTCTCTTGCGCGCGCCTCTCGCTCTCTCTCTTGCGCGCGCTCTGTGTCTGCCTCTCTCTGTCTGTCTCACGTTCTCGCACTCTCTCTCCCTCTCTCGCGCTCTGCTCGCTCTCTCTCGCTCTCGCATGCTCTCTCACTCGCGCTGTCGCTTTCTCGCGCGCGCTCTCGCTCTCTCTCTAGCGCGCCTCTCGCTCTCTCTCTAGCGCGCTCTCGCTCTCTCTCTTGCACGCGCTCTCGCTCTCTCTCTCGCGCGCGCGCTCTCGCTCTCTCTCTCGCGCGCGCGCTCTCGCTCTCTCTCTCTCGCGCGCGCTCTCGCTCTCTCTCTCTCGCGCGCGCTCTCGCTCTCTCTCTCTCGCGCGCGCTCTCGCTCTCTCTCTCTCTCGCGCCGCTCTCGCTCTCTCTCTCTCGCGCGCGCTCTCGCTCTCTCTCTCTCGCGCGCGCTCTCAGCGCTCTCTCTCTCGCGCTCTCTCTCTCGCGCGCGCTCTCTCTCTCGCGCGCGCGCTCTCTCGCGCGCGCGCTCTCTCGCTCTCTCGCGCGCGCGCTCTCTCCTCGCTCTCTCGCGCGCGCGCTCTCGCTCTCGCGCGCGCGCTCTCTCGCTCTCGCGCGCGCGCTCTCTCGCTCTCTCGCGCGCGCGCTCTCTCGCTCTCTCTCTCTCGCGCGCGCGCTCTCTCGCTCTCTCTCTCGCGCGCGCGCTCTCTCGCTCTCTCTCTCGCGCGCGCGCGCTCTCTCGCTCTCTCTCTCGCGCGCGCGCTCTCTCGCTCTCTCTCTCGCGCGCGCGCGCTCTCTCGCTCTCTCTCTCGCGCGCGCGCTCTCTCGCTCTCTCTCTCTCGCGCGCGCTCTCTCGCTCTCTCTCTCGCGCGCGCGCTCTCTCGCTCTCTCTCTCTCGCGCGCGCTCTCTCGCTCTCTCTCCTCGCGCGCGCGCTGGCGCTCTCTCGCTCTCTCTCTCGCGCGCGCGCGCGCTCTCATCGCTCTCTCTCTCTCGCGGCCGCGCTCTCTCGCTCTCTCTCTCGCGGCCGCGCTCTCTCGCTCTCTCTCTCGCGGCCGCGCTCTCTCGCTCTCTCTCTCGCGGGCGCGCTCTCTCGCTCTCTCTCTCGCCGCGCGCGCCGCGCTCTCGCGCGCTCTGTGTCTGTCTCTCTCTGTCTGTCTCTCTCACGTTCTCGCACTCTCTCTCCCTCTCTCGCTCTCTCTGACTCTCGCGCTCGCTCGCGGCTCTCTCACTCGCGCTGTCGCTTTCTCGCGCGCGCTTTCGCTCTCTCTCTAGCGCGCTCTCGCTCTCTCTCTAGCGTGCGCTCTCGCTCTCTCTCTCTCGCGCACGCTCTCTCTCGCTCTCTCTCGCGCGCGCTCTCTCGCTCTCTCTCGCGCGCGCTCTCTCGCTCTCTCTCGCGCGCGCTCTCTCGCTCTCTCTCTCGCGCGCTCTCCTCGCTCTCTCTCTCGCGCGCTCTCTCGCTCTCTCTCTCGCGCGCTCTCTCGCTCTCTCTCTCGCGCGCGCTCTCGCTCTCTCTCTCGCGCGCGCTCTCTCGCTCTCTCTCTCGCGCGCGTTCTCGCTCTCTCTCTCGCGCGCGCTCGCTCTCTCGCTCTCTCGCTCTCGCTCTCTCGCTCTCTCTCTCTCGCGCGCTCTCGCTCTCTCTCTCGCGCGCACTCTCGCTCTCTCTCTCTCGCGCCGCGCTCTCGCTCTCTCTCTCGCGCGCGCTCTCGCTCTCTCTCTCGCGCGCGCTCTCGCTCTCTCTCTCGCTCTCTCTCTCGCGCGCGCTCTCGCTCTCTCTCTCTCTCGCGCGCGCTCTCGCTCTCTCGCTCTCTCTCTCTCGCGCGCGCTCTCGCTCTCTCGCTCTCTGTCTTGCGCGCGCTCTCGCTCTCTCTCTTGCGCGCGCTCTGTGTCTGCCTCTCTCTGTCTGTCTCACGTTCTCGCACTCTCTCTCCCTCTCTCGCGCTCGCTCGCTCTCTCTCGCTCTCGCATGCTCTCTCACTCGCGCTGTCGCTTTCTCGCCCGCGCAGCTCTCGCTCTCTCTCTAGCGCGCTCTCGCTCTCTCTCTAGCGCGCTCTCGCTCTCTCTCTCGCGCGCGCTCTCGCTCTCTCTCTCGCGCGCGCGCTCTCGCTCTCTCTCCTCGCGCGCGCGCTCTCGCTCTCTCTCTCGCGCGCGCGCTCTTCGCTCTCTCTCTCTCTCGCGCGCTCTCGCTCTCTCTCTCTCTCGCGCGCTCTCGCTCTCTCTCTCTCGCGCGCGCTCTCGCTCTCTCTCTCGCGCGCGCGCTCTCGCTCTCTCTCTCTCGCGCGCGCTCTCGCGCTCTCTCTCTCGCGCGCGCTCTCGCGCTCTCTCTCTCGCGCGCGCGCTCTCGCTCTCTCTCTCTCGCGCGCGCGCTCTCGCTCTCTCTCTCTCGCGCGCGCGCGCTCTCGCTCTCTCTCTCGCGCGCGCGCGCTCTCGCTCTCTCTCTCGCGCGCGCGCGCTCTCCGCTCTCTCTCTCGCGCCGCGCGCGCTCTCGCTCTCTCTCTCGCGCGCGCGCGCTCTCGCTCTCTCTCTCGCGCGCGCGCGCTCTCGCTCTCTCTCTCGCGCGCGCGCGCTCTCGCTCGCTCTCTCTCGCGCGCGCGCGCTCTCGCTCTCTCTCTCGCGCGCGCGCGCGCGCTCTCGCTCTCTCTCTCTCGCGCGCGCGCGCTCTCGCTCTCTCTCTCTCGCGCGCGCGCGCTCTCGCTCTCTCTCTCGCGCGCGCGCGCTCTCGCTCTCTCTCTCGCGCGCGCGCTCTCGCTCTCTCTCTCTCGCGCCGCGCGCGCTCTCGCTCTCTCTCTCTCGCGCGCGGCGCGCTCTCGCTCTCTCTCTCTCGCGCGCGCGCGCTCTCGCTCTCTCTCTCGCGCGCGCGGCGCTCTCGCTCTCTCTCTCGCGCGCGCGCGCTCTCGCTCTCTCTCGCGCGCGCGCGCTCTCGCTCTCTCTCTCGCGCGCTCTCGCTCTCGCTCTCTCTCGCGCGCGGCGCTCTCGCTCTCTCGCGCGCGCGCGCTCTCGCTCTCTCTCTCTCTCTCTCTCGCGCGCGCGCTCTCGCTCTCTCTCTCTCTCTCGCGCGCGCGCTCTCGCTCTCTCTCTCTCTCTCTCTCGCGCGCGCGCTCTCGCTCTCTCTCTCTCTCTCTCGCGCGCGCGCTCTCGCTCTCGCTCTCGCTCTCTCTCTCTCTCTCTCGCGCGCAGCGCGCTCTCGCTCTCGCTCTCTCTCTCTCGCGCGCGCGCTCTCGCTCTCGCTCTCTCGCGCGCTCTCGCTCTCTCTCTCGCGCGCTCTCGCTCTCTCTCGCGCTGCGCGCGCTCTCGCTCTCTCTCTCTCTCTCTCTCGCGCGCGCGCTCTCGCTCTCTCTCTCTCGCGCGCGCGCTCTCGCTCTCTCTCTCTCTCTCTCGCGCGCCGCGCTCTCGCTCTCTCTCGCGCGCGCGCTCTCGCTCTCTCTCTCTCGCGCGCGCGCTCTCGCTCTCTCTCGCGCGCGCGCTCTCGCTCTCTCTCTCTCGCGCGCGCGCGCTCTCGCTCTCTCTCCTCTCGCGCGCGCGCTCTCGCTCTCTCTCGCGCGCGCGCTCTCGCTCTCTCTCTCTCTCGCGCGCGCGCTCTCGCTCTCTCTCTCTCTCGCGCTCTCGCTCTCGCTCTCTCGCGCGCGCGCTCTCGCTCTCTCTCTCTCGCGCGCGCGCTCTCGCCCTCTCTCTCTCGCGCGCGCGCTCTCGCCCTCTCTCTCTCGCGCGCGCGCGCTCTCGCCCTCTCTCTCTCTCGCGCGCGCGCTCTCGCCCTCTCTCTCTCTCGCGCGCGCGCTCTCGCCCTCTCTCTCTCGCGCGCGCGCTCTCGCTCGCTCTCTCTCTCAGCGCGCGCGCTCTCGCTCGCGCTCTCGCTCTCGCGCGCCTCTCGCTCTCGCGCGCTCTCGCTCTCTCTCTCTCGCGCGCGCTCTCGCTCTCTCTCTCTCGCGCGCGCTCTCGCTCTCTCTCTCGCGCGCGCTCTCGCTCTCTCTCTCGCGCGCGCTCTCTCGCTCTCTCTCGCGCGCGCGCTCTCGCTCTCTCTCGCGCGCGCGCTCTCGCTCTCTCTCGCTGACTCGCTCTCGCTCTCTCTCTCTCTCGCTGACTCGCTCTCGCTCTCTCTCTCTCTCGCTGACTCGCTCTCGCTCTCTCTCTCTCTCGCTGACTCGCTCTCGCTCTCTCTCTCTCTCGCTGACTCGCTCTCGCTCTCTCTCTCTCTCGCTGACTCGCTCTCGCTCTCTCTCTCTCTCTCTCTCTCTCTCTCTGTGTCTGTCTCTCTCTCTCTCTCTCTGTCTCGCTCTCGCGCGCGCTCTCGCTCTCGCGCGCGCTCTCGCTCTCGCTCTCGCGCTCTCTTTGTCTGTCTCTCTCTGTCTGTCTCTCTCACATTCTCGCACTCTCTCTCCCTCTCTCGCTCTCTCTGACTCTCGCGCTCGCTCTCGCGTGCTCTCTCACTCACGCTGTCGCTTTCTCGCGCGCGCACACACTTCCTCTCTCGCGCGCGCACACACTTCCTCTCTCGCGCGCGCTCTCGCTCTCTCTCTAGCGCGCGCTCTCGCTCTCTCTCTCTCGCGCGCGCTCTCGCTCTCTCTCTCGCGCGCGCTCTCGCTCTCTCTCTCGCGCGCGCTCTCGCTCTCTCTCTCGCGCGCGCTCTCGCTCTCTCTCTCGCGCGCGCTCTCGCTCTCTCTCTCGCGCGCGCTCTCGCTCTCTCTCTCGCGCGCGCTCTCGCTCTCTCTCTCGCGCGCGCTCTGTGTCTCTCTCTGTCTGTCTCTCTCACGTTCTCGCACCTCTCCTCTCTCTCTCACGTTCTCGCACTCTCTCTCCCTCTCTCGCTCGCTCTGACTCTCGCGCTCGCTCGCGCTCTCTCACTCGCGCTGTCGCTTTCTCGCGCGCGCTTTCGCTCTCTCTCTAGCGCGCTCTCGCTCTCTCTCTAGCGTGCGCTCTCGCTCTCTCTCTCGCGCGCGCTCTCGCTCTCTCTCTCTCGCGCGCGCTCTCGCTCTCTCTCTTGCGCGCGCGCTCTCTCGCTCTCTTCTCTCTTGCGCGCGTGCTCTCTCGCTCTCTCTCTCGCGCGCGCGCGCTCTCTCGCTCTCTCTCTCGCGCGCGCGCGCTCTCTCGCTCTCTCTCTCTCGCTGCGCGCGCTCTCGCTCTCTCTCGCGCGCGCGCTCTCGCTCTCTCTCTCTCTCGCGCGCGCGCTCTCGCTCTCTCTCTCTCTCGCGCTCTCGCTCTCGCTCTCTCGCGCGCGCGCGCTCTCGCTCTCTCTCTCTCGCGCGCGCGCGCTCTCTGCCCTCTCTCTCTCGCGCGCGCGCTCTCGCCCTCTCTCTCTCGCGCGCGCGCTCTCGCCCTCTCTCTCTCGCGCGCGCGCTCTCGCCCTCTCTCTCTCTCGCGCGCGCGCTCTCGCCCTCTCTCTCTCTCGCGCGCGCGCTCTCGCCCTCTCTCTCTCTCGCGCGCGCGCTCTCGCCCTCTCTCTCTCTCGCGCGCGCTCTCGCCCTCTCTCTCTCGCGCGCGCGCTCTCGCCCTCTCTCTCTCGCGCGCGCGCTCTCGCTCGCTCTCTCTCGCGCGCGCGCTCTCGCTCGCTCTCGCTCTCGCGCGCTCTCGCTCGCATCTCGCTCTCGCGCGCTCTCGCTCTCTCTCTCTCGCGCGCGCTCTCGCTCTCTCTCTCTCGCGCGCGCTCTCGCTCTCTCTCTCTCGCGCGCGCTCTCGCTCTCTCTCGCGCGCGCGCTCTCGCTCTCTCTCGCGCGCGCGCTCTCGCTCTCTCTCGCTGACTCGCTCTCGCTCTCTCTCGCTGACTCGCTCTCGCTCTCTCTCTCTCTCGCTGACTCGCTCTCGCTCTCTCTCTCTCTCGCTGACTCGCTCTCGCTCTCTCTCTCTCTCGCTGACTCGCTCTCGCTCTCTCTCTCTCTCTCTCTCTCTCTCTCTCTTGTGTCTGTCTCTCTCTCTCTCTCTCTGTCTCGCTCTCGCGCGCGCTCTCGCTCTCGCGCGCGCTCTCGCTCTCGCTCTCGCGCTCTCTTTGTCTGTCTCTCTCTGTCTGTCTCTCTCACATTCTCGCACTCTCTCTCCCTCTCTCGCTCTCTCTGACTCTCGCGCTCGCTCTCGCGTGCTCTCTCACTCACGCTGTCGCTTTCTCGCGCGCGCGCACACACTTCCTCTCTCGCGCGCGCACACACTTCCTCTCTCGCGCGCGCACACACTTCCTCTCTCGCGCGCGCACACACTTCCTCTCTCGCGCGCGCTCTCGCTCTCTCTCTAGCGCGCGCTCTCGCTCTCTCTCTCGCGCGCGCTCTCGCTCTCTCTCTCTCTCGCGCGCGCTCTCGCTCTCTCTCTCTCTGTGTCTCTCTCACGTTCTCGCACTCTCCTCTCTCTCTCACGTTCTCGCACTCTCTCTCCCTCTCTCGCTCGCTCTGACTCTCGCGCTCGCTCGCGCTCTCTCACTCGCGCTGTCGCTTTCTCGCGCGCGCTTTCGCTCTCTCTCTAGCGCGCTCTCGCTCTCTCTCTAGCGCGCGCTCTCGCTCTCTCTCTCTCGCGCGCGCTCTCGCTCTCTCTCTCGCGCGCGCGCGCTCTCTCGCTCTCTCTCTCGCGCGCGCGCGCGCTCTCTCGCTCTCTCTCTCGCGCGCGCGCGCTCTCTCGCTCTCTCTCTCGCGCGCGCGCGCTCTCTCGCTCTCTCTCTCGCGCGCAGCGCGCTCTCTCGCTCTCTCTCTCGCGCGCGCGCGCTCTCTCGCTCTCTCTCTCGCGCGCGCGCGCTCTCTCGCTCTCTCTCTCGCGCGCTCTCTCACTCACGCTGTCGCTTTCTCGCGCGCGCACACACTTCCTCTCTCGCGCGCGGCTCTGTGTCTGTCTCTCTCTCTCACGTTCTCGCACTCTCCTCTCTCTCTCTCGTTCTCGCACTCTCCTCTCTCTCTCACGTTCTCGCACTCTCTCTCCCTCTCTCGCTCGCACTGACTCTCGCGCTCGCTCGCGCTCTCTCACTCGCGCTGTCGCTTTCTCGCGCGCGCTTTCGCTCTCTCTCTAGCGCGCTCTCGCTCTCTCTCTAGCGTGCGCTCTCGCTCTCTCTCTCGCGCGCGCACTCTCGCTCTCTCTCTCGCGCGCGCACTCTCGCTCTCTCTCTCGCGCGCAGCTCTCGCTCTCTCTCTCTCGCGCGCGCTCTCGCTCTCTCTCTCTCTCGCGCGCGCTCTCGCTCTCTCTCTCTCGCGCGCGCTCTCGCTCTCTCTCTCTCGCGCGCGCTCTCGCTCTCTCTCTCTCGCGCGCGCTCTCGCTCTCTCTCTCTCGCGCGCGCTCTCGCTCTCTCTCTCTCGCGCGCGCTCTCGCTCTCTCTCTCTCGCGCGCGCTCTCGCTCTCTCTCTCTCGCGCGCGCTCTCGCTCTCTCTCTCTCGCGCGCGCTCTCGCTCTCTCTCTCTCTCGCGCGCGCTCTCGCTCTCTCTCTCTCGCCGCGCTCTCGCTCTCTCTCTCTCGCGCGCGCGCTCGCTCTCTCTCTCTCGCGCGCGCGCTCTCGCTCTCTCTCGCGCGCGCGCTCTCGCTCTCTCTCTCTCGCGCGCGCGCTCTCGCTCTCTCTCGCTCTCTCTCTCGCGCGCGCAGCGCTCTCTCGCTCTCTCTCTCTCGCGCGCGCGCGCTCTCGCTCTCTCTCGCGCGCGCGCGCGCGCTCTCGCTCTCTCTCTCGCGCGCGCGCGCTCTCGCTCTCTCTCTCTCCGCGCGCGCGCTCTCGCTCTCTCTCTCTCGCGCGCTCTCGCTCTCTCTCTCTCGCGCGCGCGCTCTCGCTCTCTCTCTCTCGCGCGCGCAGCGCGCTCGTCGCTCGCTCTCTCTCGCGCGCGCGCGCTCTCGCTCTCTCGCGCGCGCGCTCTCGCTCGCTCTCTCTCGCGCGCGCTCTTGCTCGCTCTCGCTCTCGCGCGCGCTCTCTCTCTCGCGCGCGCTCTCGCTCGCTCTCTCGCGCGCGCGCTCTCTCTCGCTCTCTCTCTCTCGCGCGCGCGCTCTCGCTCTCTCTCTCGCGCGCGCGCTCTCGCTCTCTCTCTCTCACGCGCGCGCTCTCGCTCTCTCTCTCTCTCGCGCGCGCGCTCTCGCTCGCTCTCTCTCGCGCGCAGCTCTCGCTCGCTCTCTCTCGCGCGCGCTCACTCGCTCGCTCCTCTCTCTCGCGCGCGGCGCTCTCGCTCGCTCTCTCTCGCGCGCGCTCTCGCTCTCTCTCCGGCCGTCTCGCTCTCTCTCTCTCTCGCCGCGCGCGCTCGCGCTCTCTGGCTCTCGCTCTCTCTCTCTCGCGCGCGCGCTCCTCGCTCTCTCTCTCTCCGCGCGCGCGCTCTCTCGGCGCGCTCTCTCTCTCTCTCTCGCGCGCGCGCTCTCGCTCTCTCTCTCTCGCGCGCGCGCTCTCGCTCTCTCTCTCTCGCGCGCGCGCTCTCGCTCTCTCTCTCTCGCGCGCGCGCTCTCGCTCTCTCTCTCTCGCGCGCGCGCGCTCTCGCTCTCTCTCTCTCGCGCGCGCGCTCTCGCTCTCTCTCTCTCGCGCGCGCGCTCTCGCTCTCTCTCTCGCGCTCGCGCGCGCGCGCTCTCGCTCTCTCTCTCTCGCGCGCGCGCTCTCGCTCTCTCTCTCTCTCTCGCGCACGCGCGCGCTCTCGCTCTCTCTCTCTCGCGCGCGCGCTCTCGCTCTCTCTCTCTGCGCGCGCGCGCTCCTCGCTCTCTCTCTCTCTCTCGCGCACGCGCGCGCTCTCGCTCTCTCTCTCTCTCGCGCGCGCTCTCGCTCTCTCTCCGCGCGCGCGCTCTCGCTCTCTCTCTCTCCGCGCGCCTCGCTCTCGCTCTCTCTCTCTCGCGCGCGCACGCGCTCTCGCTCTCTCTCTCTCTCTCGCGCGCGCTCTCTCGCTCTCTCTCTCTCGCGCGCGCGCTCTCCGCTCTCTCTCTCTCGCGCGCGCGCTCTCGCTCTCTCTCTCTCGCGCGCTGCGCTCTCGCTCTCTCTCTCGCGCGCGCGCTCTCGCTCTCTCTCTCTCGCGCGCGCGCTCCTCGCTCTCTCTCTCGCGCGCGCTCTCGCTCTCTCTCTCTCTCGCTCTCGCTCTCGCTCTCTCTCTCTCGCGGCGCGCTCTCGCTCTCGCTCTCTCTCTCTCGCGCGCGCTCTCGTTCTCTGCGCGCGCTCTCGCTCTCTCTCTTGCGCGCGCTCTCGCTCTCTCTCTCTCGCGCCTCTGCCGCGCGCTCTCGCTCTCTCTCTTGCGCGCAGCGCTCTCGCTCTCTCTCTTGCGCGCGCGGCTCTCGCTCTCTCTCTGCGCGCGCGCTCTCGCTCTCTCTCTCGCCGCGCGCGCGCTCTCGCTCTCTCTCTCCTCGGCGCGGCGCTCTCGGCTCTCTCTCTCTCGCGCGCGCGCTCTCGCTCTCTCTCTCTCGCGCGCGCGGCTCATCGCTCTCTCCTCTCTCGCTCTCGCGCGCCGC
>NC_092745.1:56472974-56532995 GCF_047496795.1 Chiloscyllium punctatum | reverse complement strand
TCTGTCTCTCTCTCTGTCTGTCTCTCTCTCTGTCTGTCTCTCTCTCTGTCTGTCTCTCTCTCTGTCTGTCTCTGTCTCTCTGTGTCCGTCTCTCTCTCCCTGTCTCTCCCTGTCTCTCCCTGTCTCTCTCTGTCTCTCTCTGTCTCTCTCTGTCCTCTCTCTGTCTCTCTCTGTCTCTCTCTGTCTCTCTCTCTCTCTCTGTCTCTCTCTTTCTCTGTCTGTCTCTCTCTCTTTCTATCTGTGTCTCTGTCTCTCTCACGTCTCGCGCTCTCGCTCGCACTCTGACTCTCGCGCTCGCTCGCTCGCTCTCGCTTTCTCGCTCACGGCGCGCGCGCACTTGCTGTCTCGCTCTCTCGCGTTCTCTCGCTCTCTCTCTCGCGCTCTCGCTCTCTCTCTCGCGCTCTCTGTGTCTGTCTCTCTCACGTTCTCGCACTCTCGCTCTCTCGCTCTCTCTGACTCTCGCGCTCGCTCGCTCTCTCTCGCTCTCGCGCGTGCTCTCTCACTCGCGCTGTCGCTTTCTCTCGCGCGCGCACACTTCTTCTCTCGCGCGCGCTCTCGCTCTCTCTCTCGCGCTGCGCGCTCTCGCTCTCTCTATCGCGCGCGCTCTCGCTCTCTCTATCGCGCGCGCTCTCGCTCTCTCTCTCGCTCTCTCTCTCGCGCGCGCGCTCTCGCTCTCTCTCTCGCGCGCGCTCTCGCTCTCTCTCTCGCGCGCGCTCTCGCTCTCTCTCTCGCGCGCGCTCTCGCTCTCTCTCTCTCGCGCGCGCTCTCGCTCTCTCTCTCTCGCGCGCGCTCTCGCTCTCTCTCTCTCGCGCGCGCTCTCGCTCTCCTCTCTCGCGCGCAGCTCTCGCTCTCTCTCTCTCGCGCGCGCTCTCGCTCTCTCTCAGCGCGCGCTCTCGCTCTCTCTCTCTCTCTCTCGCGCGCGCTCTCGCTCTCTCTCTCTCGCGCAGCTCGCTCGCTCTCTCTCTCGCGCGCGCCTCGCTCTCTCTCTCGCGCTCGGCTCTCGCTCTCTCTCGCGCGCCGCGCTCGCTCTCTCTCTCTCGCGCTCGCTCGCTCTCTCTCGCGCTCTCTCTCTCGCGCGCGCGCTCGCGCTCTCTCTCTCTCGCGCGGCGCTCGCTCTCTCTCTCCTCGCGCTCGCTCTCTCTCTTTCGCAGCGCGCTCGCTCTCTCTCTTTCGCGCGCGCTCTCGCTCTCTCTCTTTCGCGCGCGCTCTCGCTCTCTCTCTCTGCGCGCGCTCTTACTCTCTCTCTCGCGCGCGCTCTCGCTCTCTCTCTCTCGCGCGCGCTCTCGCGCTCTCTCTCTCGGCGCGCGCTCTCGCGCTCTCTCTCTCGCGCGCGCTCTCGCGCTCTCTCTCTCGCGGCGCGCTCTCGCTCTCTCTCTCTCTCTCGCGCGCTCTCGCTCTCTCTCTCTCGCGCGCGCTCTCGCTCTCGCTCTCTCGCCGCGCGCTCTCGCTCTCGCTCTCTCGCGCGCGCTCTCAGCTCTCGCTCTCCTCGCGCGCGCTCCTCGCTCTCGCTCTCTCGCGCGCGCTCTCGCTCTCGCTCTCTCGCGCGCGTCTCGCTCTCGCTCTCTCGCGCGCGCTCTCGCTCTCGCTCTCTCGCGCGCGCTCTCGCTCTCGCGCTCTCTCTCTCGCGCGCGCTCTCGCTCTCTCTCTCTCGCGCGCGCTCCTCGCTCTCGCTCTCTCTCGCGCGCGCTCTCGCTCTCTCTCTCTCGCGCGCGCGCTCTCGCTCTCTCTCGCGCGCGCGCTCTCGCTCTCTCTCTCTCTCGCTCGGCGCGCTCTCGCTCTCTCTCTCTCTCTCTCTCGCGCGTGCGCTCTCGCTCTCTCTCTCGCGCGCGCTCGTCGCTCTCTCTCTCGCGCGCGCTCTCGCTCTCTCTCTCTCGCGCGCGCTCTCCGCTCTCTCTCTCTCGCGCGCGCTCTCGCTCTCTCTCTCTCGCGCGCGCTCTCGCTCTCTCTCTCTCGCGCAGCGCTCTCGCTCTCTCTCTCTCGCAGCGCGCTCTCGCTCCTCTCTCTCTCGCGCGCGCTCTCGCTCTCTCTCTCTCGCGCGCGCTCTCGCTCTCTCTCTCTCGCGCGCGCTCTCGCTCTCTCTCTCTCGCGCAGCGCTCTCGCTCTCTCTCTCTCGCGCGAGCTCTCGCTCTCTCTCTCTCGCGCGCGCTCTCGCTCTCTCTCTCTCGCGCGCAGCTCTCGCTCTCTCTCTCTCGCGCGCGCTCTCGCTCTCTCTCTCTCGCGCGCGCTCTCGCTCTCTCTCTCTCCGCGCGCGCTCTCGCTCTCTCTCTCTCCGCGCGACGCTCTCGCTCTCTCTCTCTCGCGCGCGACTCTCGCTCTCTCTCGCGCGCGCTCTCGCTCTCTCTCGCGCGCGCTCTCGCTCTCTCTTCGCCGCCGCTCTCGCTCTCTCTCTCGCGCGCAGGCGCTCGCTCTCCTCTCTCGCGCTCGCTCTCGCTCTCTCTCTCTCGCGCTCGCTCCTCTCTCTCTCGCGCTCGCTCGCTCTCTCTCGCGCTCTCTCTCGCCGCAGCGCGCGCTCGCGCTCTCTCTCTCTCGCGCGCGCTTCGCATCTCTCTCTCTCGCGCTCGCTCTCTCTCTTTCGCGCGCGCTCGCTCTCTCTCTTTCGCGCGCGCTCTCGCTCTCTCTTTCGCGCTCGCTCTCGCTCTCTCTCTCGCGCGCGCTCGCTCTCTCTCTCTCGCGCTCGCTCTCTCTCTTTCGCTGCGCGCTCTCGCTCTCTCTCGCGCGCGCGCTCTCGCTCTCTCTCTCGCGCGCGCGCTCTCGCTCTCTCTCTCGCGCGCGCGCTCTCGCTCTCTCTCTCGCGCGCGCGCTCTCGCTCTCTCTCTCTCGCGCGCTGCGCTCTCGCTCTCTCTCGCAGCGCGCGCTCTCGCTCTCTCTCTCTCGCTCGCTCTCTCTCTTTCGCGCGCGCTCTCGCTCTCTCTCTCGCGCGCGCTCTCGCTCTCTCTCTCTCGCGCGCGCTCTCGCGCTCTCTCTCTCTCGCGCGCGCTCTCGCTCTCTCTCTCTCGCGCGCGCGCTCTCGCTCTCTCTCTCTCCCGCGCGCGCTCTCGCTCTCTCTCTCTCCCCGCGCGCGCTCTCGCTCTCTCTCTCTCCGCGCGCGCGCTCTCGCTCTCTCTCTCTCTCGCGCGCGCGCTCTCGCTCTCTCTCTCTCCCGCGCGCGCTCTCGCTCTCTCTCTCTCCCGCGCGCGCTCTCGCTCTCTCTCTCTCCCCGCGCGCGCTCTCGCTCTCTCTCTCTCCCCGCGCGCGCTCTCGCTCTCTCTCTCGCGCGCTCTCGCTCTCTCTCTCGCGCGGCGGCTCGCTCTCTCTCTCGCGCGCGCTTTCTCTCTCTCGCGCTCGCTCTCGCTCTCTCTCGCGCGCGCTCGCTCTCTCTCTCTCGCGCTCGCTCGCTCTCTTTCGCGCGCGCTCTCGCTCTCTCTTTCGCGCGCGCTCTTACTCGCTCTCTCGCGCGCGCTCTCGCTCTCTCTCTCTCGCGCGCGCTCTCGGCTCTCGTCTCTCTCGCGCGGCGCTCTCGCTCTCTCTCTCTCGCGCCGCGCGCTCTCGCTCTCTCTCTCTCGCGCTCTCGGCTCTCGCTCTCTCGCGCGCGCCTCTCTCTCTCTCTCTCGCCGCGCGCTTCGCTCTCTCTCTCGCGCGCGCTCTCGCTCTCTCTCTCTCGCGCGCGCTCTCGCTCTCCGGCTCTCGCTCTCTCTCTCTCTCAGCGCGCGCTCTCGCTCTCTCTCTCGCGCGCGCGCTCTCGCTCTCTCTCTCGCGCGCGCGCTCTCGCTCTCTCTCTCTCGCGCGCAGGCGCTCTCGCTCTCTCTCTCTCGCGCGCGCGCTCTCGCTCTCTCTCTCTCGCAGCGCGCGCTCTCGCTCTCTCTCTCTCGCAAGCCGGCGCTCTCGCTCTCTCTCTCTCCGCGCGCGCTCTCGCTCTCTCTCGCGCCGAGCTCTCGCTCTCTCTCTCTCGCGCGCGCGCTCCTCGCTCTCTCTCTCTCGCGCCGCGCGCTCTCGCTCTCTCTCTCTCGCGCGCGCGCTCTCCGCTCTCTCTCTCTCGCGCGCGCGCTCTCGCTCTCTCTCTCTCTCTCGCGCGCGCTCTCGCTCTCTCTCTCTCTCGCGCGCGCTCTCGCTCTCTCTCTCTCGCGCGCGCGCGCTCTCGCTCTCTCTCTCTCTCTCGCGCGCGCCGCGCGCTCTCGCTCTCTCTCTCTCTCTCTCTCTCGCGCGCGCGCGCGCTCTCAGCTCTCTCTCTCGCCGCGCGCGCGCTCTCGCTCTCTCTCTCTCCGCGCGCGCTCTCGCTCTCTCTCTCTCGCGCGCTCTCGCTCCTCTCTCTCTCGCGCGCGCGCTCTCGCTCTCTCTCTCTCGCGCGCGCGCGCTCTCGCTCTCTCTCTCTCGCGCGCGCGCTCTCGCTCTCTCTCTCTCGCGCGCGCGCTCTCGCTCTCTCTCTCTCGCTGCGCGCGCTCTCGCTCTCTCTCTCTCGCGCTCGCTCGCTCGCTGGCTCTCTCTCTCGCGCGAGCGCGCTCCGCTCGCTCTCTCTCTCGCGCGCGCTCGCTCTCTCTCTCTCTCGCGCACGCTCGCTCTCTCGCGCGCTGCGCGCTCGCTCGCTCTCTCGCCGCGCGCTCTTCGCTCGCTCTCTCGCGCGCGCTCTCGCTCTCTCTCTCGCGCGCGCTCTCCGCTCTCTCTCTCCGCGCGCGCGCTCTCGCTCTCTCTCTCGCGCAGCGCTCATCGCTCTCTCTCTCTGCGCGCGCTCTCGCTCTCTCTCTCGCGCGCCGCTCTCGCTCTCTCTCTCGCGCGCGCTCTCGCTCTCTCTCTCGCGCGCGCTCTCGCTCTCTCTCTCGCGCGCGCTCTCGCTCTCTCTCTCGCGCGCGGCTCTCGCTCTCTCTCTCGCGCGCGCTCTCGCTCTCTCTCGCGCGCGCTCTCGCTCTCTCTCTCGCGCGCGCCTCTCGCTCTCTCTCTTCGCGCGCGCTCTCGCTCTCTCTCTCGCGCGCGCTCTCGCTCTCTCTCTGTCTGTCTCGCTCGCTGACTGTCTCTCTGTCTGTCTCTCTCTCTCTCTCTCTCTCTGTCTCTCTCTCACTGTGTCTGTCTCTGTCTGTCTCTGTCTGTCTGTCTGTCTCTGTCTCTCTCTCACTGTGTCTGTCTCTGTCTGTCTCTGTCTGTCTCTGTCTGTCTCTGTCTGTCTCTGTCTGTCTCTGTCTGTCTCTGTCTGTCTGTCTCTCTCTCTGTCTCTCTCTCTGTCTCTCCCTGTCTCTCTCTCTCTGTCTCTCTCTCTCTGTCTCCTCTCTCTCTCTGTCCTCTCTCTCTCTCTCTGTCTCTCTCTCTCTCTCTGTCTCTCTCTCTCTCTCTGTCTCTCTCTCTCTCTCTGTCTCTCTCTCTCTCTCTGTCTCTCTCTCTCTCTCTCTGTCTCTCTCTCTCTCTCTGTCTCTCTCTCTCTCTCTGTCTCTCTCTCTCTCTCTGTCTCTCTCTCTCTCTCTGTCTCTCTCTCTCTCTGTCTCTCTCTCTCTCTCTCTGTCTCTCTCTCTCTCTCTCTCTCTCTCTCTCTGTCTCTCTCTCTCTCTCTCTGTCTCTCTCTCTCTCTCTCTCTCTCTCTCTCTGTCTCTGTCTCTCTCTCTCTGTCTCTGTCTCTCTCTCCTCTCCCCCCTCCCTCCGTCTCTTCTCTCTCTCCCCCTCTCTCCGTCTCTCTCTCTCTCCCTCTCTCTCTCCCTCTCTCTCTCCCTCTCTCTCTCTCCGTCTCTCTCTCTCCGTCTCTCTCTCTCCGTCTCTCTCTCTCCGTCTCTCTCTCCTCCGTCTCTCTCTCTCCGTCTCTCTCTCTCCGTCTCTCTCTCTCCGTCTCTCTCTCCTTGTACGCTCATGCTCTCTCCTCACTTAAACGTCCGTCATTCTTACTCACTCCACATCAGCCGCAGCCCAGTATTCTCACTGTTCCCCTCCCAATCAACTTAGACCTGCTGGTCTCCCCATCTCGCACTCATTTGCAAGACTCACGCAAACTCAATCTCCCAATTACTTATTGCAGATGCACTCACTCATTCCCACCCTCAGTCAACCTCTCACCCACTCTCACCACCAATCAGCATCTCCCTGAAATGCCCCATCATTTAACAACCATCCCGTCTTGCGAAGGAAGCTGAACAACACAGATGCTGTGTAGGGGACTTGGTGAAAGTCGAGAGCAATGAATGGTTGGAGCTTAGGAGAAAATTCTAGGAATTAGTAGGTAGCTAAGTGTTGGAGTCAGAACACAGATGTCCTTGGAAGAGTGGAAAGGTCACAGGTTTGGTGTTGGAGTATCTGTGAAAACTTGGAAAAAGCCTTTGGGTTTTAATACTTGGGGAAAGTGGACAGTGTTAGCTGTATTTGCTGGAAGATGCTGAGAATGTTGGTGACACCCCTTTTTACTGTCAGCCACCTTTTTAACCAATGGGAAAAATTTCTGTCATCATGTATCCTTACTAGATCCTTGAGGATTTTGAACGTTTCCATCAAATCGCCTCAACATGTTCTCTGTGGAAAACAACTCCTAGTTCTCCAATTTATTCCTAATACCTGAAACTATTCTCATAAATCTTCTCTGCACTTATTTTAATTCCTTAGCGTTTTTTATGGGATTAGAGATCTGGGTTATTTTGACAGTTTGGAGAAGCTGAGATTTTTCTACTTAGAGAAGATAAGTTTGAGAAAAGGTTTGTTAAAAATATTCAAACTCGAGATTTCAGCAGCTTAGATGGAAAAGCTGTTCCAGTTTACAGGATACCCATTTAAAGTGATTGACAAAGATCCAATTATTTCTTTCAACAAAAGACACTTTGACATAATGAATCGCTAGGACCTGGAATACATTGCCCGAGAGTGAGAGGGTTGGAGTCAGATAAAATTGGCACTTGTGAATTGGATAATTACCTGAAACAACATTATTTGCAGAGTTATGGGTAAAGGGCAGAAAGTAGGATTGCTGATTTAATGCATAGTGCTTGGCACAGACACAACAGGTCAAATAGCCACTTTCTGTGCTTTTATAGTCTATCATTTCAAAAGAAGTAACGTGGGAGTTTAAAAAGCTGCATGTGAAGTTCTCCTATGCTGAAAAAGATATTGCACATTTGTAGTTACACGGTCATTTTTGCAATAATAATCAACTTTCTAATCAATTTAGCTGCATAAATGGGTAGATTTGTATTTCAGACAACCAAATTGAGACCATGGTCAGGAAGTTGATTGAGATCATTTACTGTGCAAACTCAGTTTAAAATGACAGCACAGATCTTCTTCTGATAATATCATAGAAATTGCCATTGTTCAACTGAAACTGACAGCCCCTTTTGGAGTATAAACATATGCAAAGTAACTTGGAAACTCAGAAGTTACAGTGAGTATCACTCCTTGTAAGATGCATTGTAGATTGTCCCACAAAGTTTAAATCTTGTGAATTAGATACAAATTTCAGCATCTTGGTCTTTTTGTAAAAGTCCCCTTTCTTTTTATAAAAAGAAACCTTGTTGTATGAGGCAAAAATGAGATTTAGTGTATACTAACTTCCATAATTATTTCTGAAAACCTTTACTGGCAAGAGGGCAGAGTGAGTTGACAGGTGCTGCCATTGCTGTTACAGAGGCAAACATGGTGACATCAATATCACATGCATATAAAGAGATGTAATCTTGAGTTCTGATGGCATTGCAGGCTGTAATTTTTATTGGTCTTGCAAACTATCATCGGATGAGACACAATTACTATTAAAACTGCATCCTTTACTATATCTGCTTGACAATGTCATTTTTCTCAATGTCTGACCACGACATTACCTCACTCCAAATGTTGTCACTAATTGTCTGCTTCTGTTACACTCCACTTCCACTTGTTAATAAATGATGATAATTTGTAAATAGAAGTATAAGAGTTGGGAGTGTGGCGAATTTCAGGTCTGCCTTAGATATTTTTGAGAGTTTAGCCATGCTGCATACTGCCTGTGAAGTCTGTATATGCTGTATTCAGCATGATGCCTGGACTTCATAATGAATGATGGGATAACAACACTTGGGTGACTAACTGTTGGGGAAAGAGAATAAGGGGTGCTGGAAGGGATGTTGGAGGTGGGAAGCTCGACCCTGTCTCATTGGTAAAGAGATCTCATGTCAACTAGCAGTCCTGGTTTCTCTGAACTTTGTCTACACTTCCGGGCAACAGCAGAAGCAAGGACAAAAAGGGAAACCTACCACACAGACACACGCACCTACCACACAGACACACGCACCCACCCAATATGGGACAAATGGCATCCCAGAGAGATGTACAAAGGGATGTAGGACAAATAGTAAAATTGTGGGACAGCTGTTCACACTAAAAGCAACCTGTATGCTTTAAACTGAATATTGCATCTCCATAACGTGTCATTGAATGCTTCACCATTTTTTCAGTCTGCAAATCAATTTAGAATACCAATTATAAACTAAACTCATTAATTTATCTTAACTGTCAGCCCCTCTTTTAGAAGACCTAAAATATGCTACATTCATGTAAATAAAAAGGACTAAGTAACTTTCCCTGGCAACCCAACCTTGTCATGCTAGTGTTGAGTGCATTTTGCCTCCTGAGGCTGAATGTCCCAGAACCAGTTGCAATTTACTTGTCCAAAACATGGTATTCTTCCCCCTTTTTCACCACAGGCAGTGACTGGTCTTATTGGCGTGCCATGCTTCAAGTTGCTTTACTTAAATTGGTGTTTTGAGATTTGTATACTAGGTCACTTGCTATGACATGGTGTTGATTTCATGGACATGTCTCCTAAACACACAACTGCATATTAACTGTAAGACATGTAAGACTGTAAGTGGGCGGCACGGTGGCACAGTGGCTAGCACTGCTGCCTCTCAGCGCCAGAGACCCGGGTTCAATTCCCGCCTCAGGCGACTGACTGTGTGGAGTTTGCACGTTCTCCCCATGTCTGCGTGGGTTTCCTCCGGGTGCTCCGGTTTCCTCCCACAGTCCAAAGATGTGCAGGTCAGGTGAATTGGCCATGCTAAATTGCCCGTAGTGTTAGGTAAGGGGTAGATGTAGGAGTATGGGTGGGTTGCGCTTCGGCGGGGCGGTGTGGACTTGTTGGGCCGAAGGGCCTGTTTCTACACTGTAAGTAATCTAATCTAATCTAAACATAACACCAAGGAAGTGACTGTTTATAGAGTTTCTGTGCAGGAGTTCCTGATTATTACAAACTGCAAAAATTGGACATACATTGAGGTTAAAACTCTTTGGTAACAAGGATGATAATTTTGCCTGCATGAATTGAAATTCAAATGCAAATGGTATAAGGGCAGTGAACATACTTGCTGTAGTTGTCCGTTTGAAGAATGTGCCTCTTTGACTTAACAGAAAGAGTTAATATAAAAATGTCAAAATACTTCCAACACTTCAGGTCTGCACTTGATCCTTCCATTTGTTTTCCACTACTTCTCCTGTTAAAATTACTCCTTATGTTTCTGACACTTAAGGTTGTGTCTGACATGCCAAGGTGTTACATTCTGGGTTTGGGCTGAAAAGCTAATGTAGATGATTAATCACTTTAAAAGCGATTATTATGTTTGAGTCAGTAAATGGATTTGGTCAGAATTGGTTAGATTATAATTTGTAATTCAATTTTAATTCTAATTCTATTCAATAGATTTTTGATTTTCTCCTTTTGCAGATAGTAACCTTGATCAAAAGAAATATGACAGATTCTTTAGTTCAAAATACTCCTTATGATTTATGAGTTTATTTTGTTTTATTCTACTGAGAATTCTGAGAAGGTGTTGCAATGGAAAGCAAGGACTCCAAGAATTTCAAACTTTCTTCTTTTCGTTCATTGAGCTAGAATTGTAACAAGTATTTATCCCATTATCACATAATCAAAGATGATCTTAGCTCATCAGAACAGAACTTTTTACAATCAGCATTCATTGGTATTGTCAAATGTAGCATTCTTTTAAGCCTGCAAGTTGAAAATTAATTTCCCGTGCATTTTTGGTGTACCTGACCGACACTTTTATTTTGCCAAAAAATTAGGGGAATTTTGAAATCTGCTCTCCATTAAAAACATAAGAGCAGGAATAAGCCATTCATTGAGATCACAGGTGGTCCACATCTTAACTCTTAAGACCTGAGTAGCTTTGACTTAGCAAATAATTTCAAGAGTTCATATCTTTGGAAGTGTGATTCACCTTTCAACCGCCCTGTGTGTGAAGACAGGTTTTGTAACATTTCTCCTGAACAAGCTGGCTCTGATATTGCAGCTGAATCTGTTTGAAGAAGTTGCATATGTTCCAAAATCAACAGAAGAAATGTAATTGAACCAGGTATGTGTATGGCCTCAACTTTATCAAATAGATTTTAGCTATTGAACGACCATTCAGTGGAGCACAGTATCTGCCTGCCTTTTGCTGCTGGTTGGCATCTATTCAACAATGTGACAAGATTATTTCTATGTCCTGTTCACTTTAACAAAAACAATAAGTTAATCATGACCTGAATTTATTATCACCCTCCTCGCAAAATTAGTGGCATAGGAGCGAGACCTCAATAATGCGCCTCTGGCATTCCATCCACTCAACACCCCATTAAAAGCAATTTAATATCGACCACCTTTTTGATCAGGAGTTGTCGCCTTTCCTCATCTGCCTCTTGTAGTTAAATGTGTTGCTCTGTGTTTCTGTTAGAAGTCATTATTGTGAATACTAACAATGATAGCTTGCTTTTGCATATGCAATGATATCACTGTCTGTGACAGACTGCAGAATGTGTCTGCATGTATGTTCCAAAGTCACTGTTTCATGCACAGTAATGTCAGCACCTGAGCATGTACATTTGGCACTCACAGTGACTGGTACTGGAAGAGTGATTGGAAAAAAGACGGGGGTGGGGGGGAATGTTATCCTTTCTTGATATAGCTATTCTTCAAGAGATGTGGAGCTGGAGAAGCACAGCAGGTCAGACAGCATCAGAGGAGCAGCAAAGTAGATGTTTGAGCTGGCACCCTTCATCAAGACTGGCCCAAAACATCATCTTTCCTGCTCCAATGCTGTCTGACCTGTGCTTCTCCAGCTCCACATCTATTGACTCTGGCTTCCAGCATCTGCAATCCTTACTGTCTCCTTGTAGCTCCTCTTCACCACCTTTTTTCCCAGTCTTCACTCACTATGGTGAATGGTTATGCTCAGACACAGTACCCAACAGGTGTATGGAGCATGTGTAGCACCAGCACTGGGGATGGACTATAGTTTATTTTTGGATGGGCATCAGTGAACTTTTGGCCTGGGCGAAGTAAGTGGCTGGATTGGGTGGCTCTGGAAACATGTTGTGTAGGCTGTAAACCCTGGAAATAACTTGACACTGAAGAATCAGATATGGTGCCTGAAGTTGCCATTTGGTTGCTTTGCAGTGGTGCGGCGCTGCAAACCTGTATTCCCATTCACTTGTGAGCACTGCTGCAACTGGTGATGGCGTTCATAATTTTCACAATAGAAATAGCAGTGTTGTAGCTTGGGGTATTAATGTGGTTGAGAATATTAAGGCATATTACAATTACAAGTTGATCAAAATGCAAGTAATGCTGAAGAAATAAGCGTATAATGTGTAATTTTTAAGAAGTGCAACTATACAGATGTGAAGAGAAAAGTATTATGAATGTAAGGATTTATAAACTTATTATATTTTAGAACTCTTTAATGGCAAGAAAGAGCAATGAAGGAGGTCATAATATCTATTATCAATTCTTCCTGGCTGGTTCCCATGGGGAGTGGGTTCATGAAAGGATTGAGAAGTGGGAGTTTGCTTCAAAGTGATATCAGTTAGGTCATGTAGCTCTGCATCAGACCAGTGTGAAAGGAGTTTAGAATGGAACACATGTGCTAAACAATGCCAACAACTGTCCGACAATAGAGTGAACCAACATAAAACAAGGCAACATTAAATGGGGACTTGGTGTACGTTCAGAATATCAACCATATGCCTTATAAAGGATTTGGCACCTGTGTATTAAATGGAAACCAGATTCTTCACCATTGTTGATATTGTTCACTTCAGCTTTTCAGACCAAATACAATCCGTGCAATTTGATAGTTAATTAATCCTGAGACTGTTTTGAAGAATAATCATGTTGGTTTTGAAACATTAACTTGGGTTATCTCTCCACTCAAGCTGCCAGACCTGCTGAGTTTCTGTGACACTTTCTGTATTTATTTCAATTTTGCAGCATCCACAACATTTCCGACATTTGGGAGGATGCCTTTTGTCAAAGATAGGCTTTTCTGCTTATGTTTAAAGTTTTCATCAAAATGGTGAATACTTTGTAAACAGTATTAATTAAAGCGTGCTAGGCAAATGTTTGACCCCTTCACCTTAATCAACCCTCTAAAGAACTTTTTTATCCAATAATCAGATTTATTAAAGTTAGCCAAACTAAAATACAGGTAAGTGTCGAATTTGAAAAGGACATAGGAAAGTGGTGGATGGGTTGCAGATGAAGCTCAGCATAGAGAAATGAGCAGTGATTCATTTTGACAGGAAGTATGCAAAGATTTTACAAAAATAAATGGTACAACTTTGAAGGGAGTGCAGAGGTACCTGAGTGTATATAAGCATGAGTCATTAAAGGTGAGAGGCAGGCTGAGAGTTGCAGTCCTGTCGATTTGTTAATTACTGTTATGGAGCAGCAGTAAATTTTTTAATAAACCCAGCTAATTTTCAAATGCCACAAAGAGATGAAAAGTATTGAATACTCAAAGGTTATCTTTGCCTGTGAAAGGGCAAATAAGACTGTTCAAAATGGGGGAAAATTCAGTACTGTAATGTTAATCTACACAAATTTGAATATCTGGGGCACTTATTTTAAGCCGACAGCTTCCAGTCTGGCAAAACGTGAGTTTTAGGATTTTCAGAATGCTGTTCCATGTCTTCTCCTGACTGTTCAAAATGAGTGATTCTGTTGGAAAACATTTATTTTAGTCAGGATAAATTTTGGGTAAATAATGATGAAATAACTTGCTGGTTGAAGAGTTTAAAAAATGGCTTGGTCTCCTAAGACTGATTTAGACCTTGGAGATGTTAAAGTGAGGATAAGGGTATTGTGTACGTTTTAAAACATCACTTGCCTATATTTGTCATGTATATTGGGATGTCGTGGGATATCATTTTCTGCTCTGAGTGTAAATGTGCCACATACATCTTTCATCTTTATCTGTTTTGGAGCTTACGGATGTTTAAATATTTGCAAACGACAGTTACTTCAGCTAATGAAGCACCATGATATTAAGAAATAATTATGACCCTTATTACCGAATGTAAGAATCTATGAAAATGCATAGTTACAGAAATGCAGTCATTCGATATCCATTTAAATTTGTGATCAAAATGTCTAATTATCTGAGTCTAATATTAATAAATGAAGAATAACAACCCAGGAACTACTTACTTAATCCACAATTTAGCTGTTAGAAAATCAATGTTAACAACCTTGAAATCCTCCTGTCCCATGAATTCAATTTTTTTCTTTTAACTAATATGAGACAGCTTTTGTTTTAATTAACATAGATATTCAGACTTATTAGCATTCATGAGTTTTAAGCAATCTTCAAATCCAGATAAAAAATCTGGAAATATCTTTTACTTCACAGAAATATGTTTATAGTTTGATGAAATAGAGTGAAAATAAAAGGAAAACAAAATTGTATGGTTCCATTGGACTCCAATGAACCTTAAAATCTCAGTTTGTGGCCTGCCAGTTAACTCTATAGAAAATGTAGATTTGAGCAGGCGAGAGACAAAATAAGGTAAGATTTTAAATTGCAGAATGCATTCAGACCAAACAAAGGAAAACCTACACTCCATTACCATTGTGTTTTCTTTGTTTTTGTTTGAGTATTTGTGTTCTTCAATCCAATCAATTTACTTCCCATTCCATTTTCTGTGTATTTAAACCAAACCAGCTCTGAGACATAATTCACAAATTTTGCTCAAATGTGATCAGTGGAAAAGTGGCTAATTAGGTCAGTAGTAATTTGTGCAAACTGTAAAGAATTGCACTCAAGTTGTTGGAAAAGCTCAATAGGTTTGGCAGCATCTGCGGAGAGAAATCAATGTTAATGTTCCAGGTCCAGTGACCCTTCCTCAGAAATTAATTGCTCATCTGTTTTGAGAAGATTATGCTCCCTGTATCTCACTCAATGCTGCTCCAAGAATTCTTTATATTGAAGATCTAGGTAAACGTATGATATGGGTTGGTTGAGTGTCATGTTCTAGTTGAACACTGCTTGGTGGAAAAACCAACTAAATAGATTTCAGTTCAGAGTGAATATAATGGATGCACTGTTGGCATCGATCAACATTAACTAACGTTCAGTTGCTTGTTGATCATGGATTATGGATACAATGGGCAGATGAAAAAAGGATGCAGTGCATTTGCTTGAAAGCATGAAAAGGATCATCATAAATGTGAAGAGTCTTTAGCTATTTACCATAATGTTTGTAGGGCAGTAGCTAATCTAGAGACTCATGAGGTGTATTTATTTTTAAGTCAAGATTGATTCTATACTTAAATCTTGATATCTGCATATCAACTTTCAATTTTATATATGCTTTTTCTGCCACCTTTTGGGAGTGTGCTTCCAAACCATTGCTCTTCAAGACAAAATCTGTGATGGTACTTGATTTGTTTGATTATTGACCATCTTTTCCCTCCTCTCTCTTCTCCGATCCACCGCAGGTGTAAGTGTCATGGCCATGCCAGTGAATGTATAAAGAATGAATTCAATAAGCTGATCTGCAATTGCAAGCACAACACAATGGGAGTGGATTGTGAGCATTGCCAGCCATTCTACAATGACCGACCTTGGCGCAGAGCTACAGCAGAAAACCCAAATGAGTGTTTGCGTAAGTATTGGATTGTGCATAGCTTATAGAAATTTCAGCATTTTTTTCAGTATGAATATTCAGCAAAATATTCTCTCCATTTATAGGTACTTGAAAGAAAATTAACTTAGTCCAGATGATTAGTAATCAAATTTATTTTCATATGAGTTTTATATAAATTGTTAATGAGCTGTGTATAAAACTAAAGAAGCACTATAAAGAACAATTGGGGTTTCCACAAAAAGAATGTGGGTAGAAATATGCAGCATCCAACTTTGAATTGTGAAACCTTTCTTAGGATTTGTTTCTTAAATCCTTCTTTGTTGAAACCTGGGATTTATTTTTCTGTTCAATTTCCCTGATATTTCCTTGCTCTGTCATTCAGTAATAGTTGTGGCTGAAAGTTCCGTTCAGGCTGTTAGTGTCTAGTTGCGTGTATCACTGGAGGATTTCTGAGTTTATATTAAATCAGACTGAAAATGAAAAGTGATTTGCAAAGACAGATCCATCATGCAGGTAATACAGCCAAAAGTCAAATTATCCCCAGAGAATATTAACATAGGTAAAATACACATTTAATCTCAGATTGGTATTTGCTTTGAGCTTCCTGGTCTAATTCTACATTCTTGTTCACACCCCACATTCTGCATTATTGTTCTTCAGGCAACTATATAATTTGCTTTTCGAAAAAATCTGTGGACTCTGCAATCACACTTGTGCAGAAATTTCCACAATCCATAACCCAATCTATTAAGATGGTGTCTCATTGTGTAAGTTGAAGGCATTGGCTTTTTCTTGGGAGTGCTAATCTATAGGATCTCCACAGGAAACATTGCTTCCTAGAAGTGAAGGTTTTTCCACCACCTGCAACTTGAAAATATAGCCTTTAATAGTTCATAAGATTAAAAACATGTCCCCATAGCTGTAAATCTTTGTAGGTTCAGGACTGGTTTGTGTAATGTTGGCAAGAAATGTGGTATTTGCAGCATTTTAGTGATCTAATTTTGGGGAGTAATGGGAAGTCTTGTGGATGAAAGTTTCAAACTAAGATGCTAAAGTTGCATTTTCACTAATTCTACTCCCCTTCCCATCCCATCCTGCTCAAAACATGTCCCTGAGAAAACTATTTAATGGGTATATTAGGAAAGCTTGTGGGTGGAGTGTCGTTTCACTTCTTTGCTGTTTTGTATTTTTAACACTAATAGATGAATGATTAGAATTCAGTGGGAATAAAATCCCAGACCTGGTGTTAATAGGCGCAGTCTTTTTAAAGAATTGATCCTCTGAAGATACTCATCTCAGTTGCAAAACCCTACTTACCTCCCACTAACGTGTGTGGCCACAACTAGGAACAAGTTACCATAATGTGTTATTAATTGCCCTCGCGAAGATCGTGATGAGCAGCTGCCTTGGATAGCTGTACTAAGTAAGGTATAAAGGCACCATAGTGCTATTAGGAAGGAAGCTCCAGGATTTTGACCCAGCAACACTGAAGGAATGGTGATGTATTTCCAAGTCTTAGATGTGTGTGGTTTGGAAGGAAGTTTGCAAGTGGTGGTATTCACAGGAATCTGCTATTCTTGCCCTGGTGGTGGAAGTCCTCTGTGTGATAGGTTCTGTAAGCATTGTATAGTTCTTGCAGTGCATTTTTAAATGGTACACACTGCTGCCACTGTATATTGGTGATGAAGGAATTGAATCTTGAAGGTTGCAGTTGGTTTTCCAATGAAATGGACAGTCTGTCCTGCATTGTAGTTGGAGTTCTATCCATCCAAGTAAGTCCAGAATATTCATAACACTCCTGAAAGCATTGCGAAGACAGGAGGTAATTCACCAAAGGTAACCAAAAATCCATAGGTGAAGCACTTCTTAATCAATTTTCTTTTTTAGGCTTATAAATAGAAAATTGAATGTAGAAGTTCTTGGTTTAGTATGAATCCCAATGACAAGACATTAATCGCTAATAGTGGTACCTAGTGCAAATCCTGGCAATTGATTTCTCCGAGCAGGAGAATTTTTGATATTCCTTGTGGGAGACAATCTGAAGTTTTGTTTAACATGGGAAGCAAAGAAAATAAGAAAAGTAGCAGAGCATGTTAGCCACTGTACTCTGGCTCTCTTATGTAGTCATCTATATGCTAATTCCAGATTTTTATTACATTGAAATTTCGTTATCTGCCATGGTTGGATTTGAGTCTGTCTCACCAGAGCATTAATCCGGTGCTCTGGATTACAAGTCCAGTAATATTATTACCATTTAAGCTGTCTTTCACTCACTTGCGCGCTCTGCCTCTGTCTCGCTCTTGCAAACCTCAACCCCACACCTCTCCCAAAATATGCCGTCCCTCTCCTACTAACTCTGAGTTGGACAGTCGTGGGCTCACTCAAGCTCCCATTCCAAAGACCTTGTGCCATAAAAACTACTGATTCTTGCTGGTGCCCACACCGAGCAAGTGTTGCACTGTCGGAGTTATGTCCTTCAGTGGAGGCATTAAAGAACAAACCCTTCTCTTAGGTGCATCTAGAAGATCTCATGTATTTTGAAGAATAGCAGAGGAATTTCTCCAGATATCCTGGGTTCAATATTTATTCACCGTCACCCGTCACTTTAAGATAAAAATTGTCTTTTTTTAATCACGTAAGAGATTTGCTGGGATGCTTTCTGCATTTGAACAGCAGCTATACCTAGTAGCCTGCAAAGTACTTCAGAAGCTCCTGTGGTCATGAAGGATGTTTGATTAATGTTTATTATCTCTTCAATATCAAGGCTCAAAGATAGCATAAACTACAGTAATATATTGTTGTTTTTAATGAGTCAGAAATGATTTAAGGACTTAAATAAGAATGTAAGAAATAGCAGGGTTGGACCATATGTTCCCTGAGTCCCATTGTACTCCATTGCCGCCATCTTGCATGGATTTGTATTCCATTATGGCCTTTGCATCTTTCTCATTGTTGATACTCCCACATAGATTTTTATCATCAGCAAACCTGAAGAGGTTACACTCCTCCCTTTGTTTAAATCGTTATGTAGTTTGTGAATTACTGAGGCCCCAATGCTAGTCCTTGTGGGACCCATTGTGATAGAACCTGATAATGTCCCATTAATTTTTGACAAAAGTGAGTGTTTATTCTCTTTCAAAAGAGTTAAAGTTTTCTCTAGTGAAAGGTCATAAACTTCAAATGTGAACTCTGATCTTTTCCATTTATTTCTGTTGTTTATCGCTTACTGATACTCAATCCATGTTAATAGTTTTCCTCCAACCTTATGAGACCTTACAAAAGCAAAATAAGATATCTGAAATTTGAGTGTGTTGGATTATAATTTGAATAGAAATACTGTGCAAGGGTATGGGAAGGTAAACAGGAGATTGACACTAGAAAATGATGCTAATTTAAGGAGCTGGTACAGACACTATGGGCCAAATGGTGGTCTCCTGTGCTGAACATTTCTGTGTTTCTGTGAAAGAAAAACTGAAAGTGATGGAGAACTCAACAGTTCTGACATCATCTGTGGAGAGAGAAACAAAATTAATGTTTTGAGTGCAATGAATTCCAAAGGCAATACATAAACTCGAAGCATTAACATTGTCCTCTTTTCACAGATGCTGATAAACCTGTTGCATTTCTTCAGCTCTGTGTTTTTAGATATTTTCTAATCAACATGTTCAGACGTGATAGGACACATGTCTGTAGCAGGTAGGACTTTAACACCAACCTCCTGATTTAGATATAGAGACACAAACACTGCACCACAAGAGCACTCCTTATTTGCTGTTTGTCCCATGAAATCATATCTCATTTTATTTGGGTGTTTTATTTTATAACATAAGTATCGGATATACAGAGGAACCCCGATTATTCGAATATCAGAATATCCAGCAAGATCGCAATGTCCCGATGTTCGGCTAAATCATGTTTTTCGGCATTCGATTATCCGGAATTCCATTTAACTGAACGAAATAATCCCTGTCCATGTCCTTTGGATAATTGTGGTTCCTGGAGGAACCTCTATTGTTTGGCATTCGATTATCCGAATATTGGATTATCTTGCAAGATTGCAAGGTCCTGATGCTTGGCTAAATTGTTATCTAGCATTCAATTATCCAGAATTTGATTACTGAACGAAATACTGCCCACCCGTGTCCTTCAGATAATAGAGGTTTCTCTGTATATAGTTTCTTTCACAGCTAGGCACTTAAGTTGTAGGTGTTGATCCATTGTAGTCATCACAACAGTCAGTTTGCACACAATTTGGTCCCACAAACAGTAGTATAATAATGACTGTAGACAATTATTTACTCGCGTTAATTTAGGGGTAAACGTTGACCAGGATACTGTCTGGTAGTGATGATCTAGATAGTACTTTACATGATCTGAGCAATTTATTTTACAATTTCTACTTCAGCTTGCAATTGCCATGGCAAATCTGCAGAATGTTACTTCGACTCTGAGCTCTACCGAGCCACTGGACATGGTGGGCACTGCCGCAACTGCATTGAGAATACAGATGGTCCCAACTGTGAGAGGTGTCGGGATGATTTCTACCGTCAGGGCCCAGAAGCCCAATGTCTGCCCTGCAATTGTAACCCAGTGGGTGAGTGCAGAGCTGTTCAAAATGGAATTAATCTTGTACCATAACATGTTAGGAAGAAACCTCAATGATATGCTTTGTGCAGCTTTTGTTGTGTAGAAGCTTCGGCTATGTAGAAGCTTTGGTTAATTTACAAGCTTCACTTCCCTGACGATCTGGAATCTCATCGAACTAGAAATACAAAATGACAAGGTGATGGAGACCAAAGAATGGAAATGATCTCATTCCTTTGAGACTATAAAGATGAATCAATCTAATGAATGTTTCTATTTCTACTTTCATATATTTATTTTACAAGATATTATTAAATTGCAACCCAGTACAGGTTCTAAAGCTCAGCTGTTGAATATCCCTTAAATCAGTGTCCCATTCTGGTCATTTTCTTTTCCTTTTATTCCATTCACTGCATGAGGGCATTGCTAGTTAGGCAGCATTTATTGCCCATCCCTAGTTGACCAGAGAGCAGTTAAGAGTCAACCACGTTAACGTTAATACTTTAACCTGAGCCCAGCACTTGATAGCGTCTATTGTTCCTAATTATGTCTGTCGCTGCACTAAAAGTTGATTCCAGTGAAAACTTTCCTGTTGGAGAGCAATGCAACCCCACCCTGGAAGATCCAATGCCCTACAAATAATGAAAGAACGAACTGTGGATGCTGCAGATCTGCAACAAAAAGTTGAAATTGCTGGAGAAACTCAGCAGGTTTGACAGCATCCATTGGAGTAAATGTTTTACGTAGAGTCATCGAGATGTACAGCACGGAAACAGACCCTTTGGTCCAATTGTCCATGCCAACCAGATACCCTAACCTAATTTAGACCCATTTGCCAGCATTTGGCCTGAATCCCTCCAAATCCTTCCTATTCATATGCCTTTTAAATATTGCAATTGTACCAGCCTTCACCACTTCCTCTGGCAGCTCATTGCAAACATGCACCACCGTCTGTGTGAAAAAGTTGCCCCTTGGGTCCCTTTTATATTGTGCTCCTCTCACCCTAAACCTATGCCCACTAGTTCTGGACTCCCCCCAGGGAAAATAAACTTGTTCTATTTATCTTCTCCATGCCCCTCATGATTTTATAAATCACTATAAGGTCACCCCTCAGCCTCCAATGCTCCAGGGAAAACAGCCCCAGCCTATTCAGCCTCTCCCTATAGCTCAAATCCGCCAACCCTGGCAACATTCTTGTAAATCTTTTCTGAATCCTTTCAAGTTTCACAACATCCTTTTGATAGGAAGGAGACTAAAATGCCCAAAATGTTCCAACAGTGGCCTAACCAATGTTTCGTACAGCTGCAACATGACGACCTGACTCCTATACTCAATACTTTGATCGATTAAAAGAAAGTATACCAAACGCCGCCTTTTCTATCCTATCTACCTGCGATTCTACTTTCAAGGAACTATGAATCTGCACTCCAAAGTCTTTGTTCAGCAACACTCCTCAGGACCTTACCATTAAGTGTGTAAGTCCTGCTCTGATTTGCTTTTCCAAATGCAGCACCTCGCATTTACCTAAATTAAACTCCAACTGCCACTCCTTGGCCCATTGGCCCATCAGATCCAGATCCCGTTGTACTCTGAGGTAACCTACTTTGCTGTCCAATGCACCTCCAATTTTGGTGTCATCTGCAAACTTGCTAACTATATACCTCCAACGTTCACATCCAAATCATTTGGAGACTAGCTCTCCTTCAGAATGTCACAAAGAGGAAGGTTTTTGGACAGTGTTCATCTGCTCTAAGGAATTTCTGACACTGATCTCACTGAGGTCAGTTTCCACCAAGAGCTATAACAGAAATTGTTTTTATCTTGTACCAAAGTTGGTGTGGAATACAGGCATGCTGCTGAAACTCACCAAAATCATCTATGTGGAAACCAAACAATAAAATCCCTGGTCAGGAGCTGACATTTCCACGTAAAGTTCAGGGATCAATCTAGCTGCTGACGCACAGCCAGCAGTGCACTTTTCTTAGAGATCAATCCTCTTGCCAGTACTCTTCAAAGTATACATCGGTTACCTCTCTGAGAAAGTCATGGCACTTATCCTGAAACTTCGCTCTGGCTTTCCAGGCTAAAGAGCTTCAGGGCACTTGGCAAACAGTCACTGAAAAATCTAAATTATTTGGGAGCCTGCTTTAGAAAACAGAAATTGTAATGATATAGGGCCAATCTGTCCAAGTTTTCCTCATAAAATAGCTCTCCCCTCCTCCTGGGATCAAGCAAGTGAAAGTTGTTTGAACTGCTTCTAACACATTGATATCATTCTTTAAATAAGACAAGCTGTGTGTTGTAGTCAGGTCTGTTCTTTTATATTCAACTCTGCTTGTTGTAAATAAACATATTCCATTTGCCTTCCTATTTACTTGCTATATCCTTTATATTAATGAATTATATTGATTTCATTTACTTTCAAGGTTCGGTCAGCACACAGTGCGATATTTATGGCCGGTGCAGCTGCAAGCCAGGTGTGATGGGAGACAAATGTGACCATTGCCAACCTGGCTACCACTCACTAACTGAAGCAGGATGCAGGTAATTGGAAGTATGCTGTATTGTAGTTTCTTTGCCCTTTATGCATTTCCAGTGATGAAGGTAACATAATTAATTAACTTATTTTTGACAGCTGTTTATGATAAGTATCTAACTGCTTAGTAATATTAACGCATTTACTGTGTTTATGTATTACCCTTCCCCTTACGCAATGCTTTCTGTAAGTTTTGATCATTACATGGAAACTGCTGTTAAATTATTTAATGTGCACATGTAACTGACCCCGATCACTACTTCATGCTGGCATCAATTGGTTTCTTTTAAGTAATTAACACCTCTATAAATGGTAAAATCTCAACCAACATTCATTTTATATTAGCGTTTGCTGGTGCAATTGATGTTTACTTCAGTTGATGGATGCATTCAAGATCAGTGTCTCTCAGGATGAGAACAGCAGAGGCATGCAGGTTTAGAGTGATGAACAGTGGGAATTTCAGATTTCTGAATGAATAAGTAGAAAAGGATTTTGAATTGATGCTCCCATACGTTAAACTTGTGTGTGAAAATAAATAGCTGCTTCCACTTTCAGGCAGTGCTGGGCTGGCCTTCAATCTGCACACAGGTAGTGTCGCAGTGAACTATAAAATTCAGGAAATACGGTAACTGAGATACACAGAACGAGCTCAGCGCAGATGCAACAGCTACCAATGGAAAGATCCTGGTTCAGGAGCAAGAGATCAAACAGCAGCTTCCTGAGAGGGTGGTGATGGAGTGGAAACAAATTGTTATTGAAAAGGATTGCCACTTTTTCTCCCAAAAGCAGCAGTGCAATTTCCTCGTTCAGTTCCAATCTCTCCCAGTTTTTTTTTAAGACTTCCTGGTTGCACATCATTGATGTCAGTGTTGCTAACTCTTTGTGCCATTACAGCGGCAGGAGATACTCCATAGACAGCACTGCATTTCTGGCTGAACACTCGTGTAGATTCATTCTAAAAGTTTCTGCTGTTAGATACAGAGAAGATCTAGTTGGCTAGCCTGAGCCTTGTGAAAGTAATTGCTGTCTTGTAAGGAAGTAAAATATTCATGTAGCCGCAAGGAGTCAATAACTGCAGAAAGAGGAGGAAAAACTGTGACAAAAAGAACTCTGTATATTTTCAATGAGCTGATGTTAAATTGAAGTGAGACTGTCACTTCAAGGCTTCTTTGTGTTCTAAAGGAAATAGTAATAGTTTATAAGTTGCTTGGTGCATAAGATGACCCCATATTTCCAACGCTTGCAATCATGTTTTGCTTGTAAGTTGAACCTCCTTTTTACACGTGACATATTCTGCTCATAACAATAGCCTCCATTATATGCTCAAGCTAGATGTTTTATTGCGTTATAACCAAGCATTAGGGATCAATCAGACAATACAGCTTGTGTAGTGAAAATGTATAAGATTTTAAGAGAGACAGAGACAAACAGCAAAAAGAAACAAGTCTTACAACAAAATAAATGAAGTGTGAAACTGGTTTCAATTTAAAGGTTATAACCTATACCAACTTCTTAAATAACTCTGCTATAGCAAGGAAATTCTGTTGGTGAAAAATGTCTGAGTGTGTGGAATAAGGAATCTGCCATGAAGGCAAACAAGACCAAATCTGTCATGAGGGACCACCCAGTGGCCTGATCTAGAAGCATGTTCCTCAAATTGTCAGAATAGCTTTGGTGTGAACAGATTTTTACACCTATATCCCAAGTCCAACATAGATTTCAGAGAAACAGCTAGTTGGTTTGATTCCTTTATGGAAGAGAGTCTAGTGTTGTAGCAGAAGATTCAGATTACTCACACTGCTGTCAGTTTTTAGCAATTCTTCATTACAGTGGCAAAGGGAAAAGTACCCATTATGGCAACATGGATGAAATATTCATGAACTTTCCTTATCCAGCAGTGAAACTGCAATGGAATGGATCAAAAGCCGTTTTAGTGAAAACCACAGGATGTGAGCAAATAAGACTTTGGGTAGTAACCTGTACAGCTGACAGAATGGAATTATGGACATTTTGAAATGTAATACCTTTTATATAAAAAAAATAAGCTCCCCACAGGTGTTTTTAATGCATGTGCCAAACAATGATCAGAGGGATGAGGGTTAGGTCATTTTGATAATGGGCATCATGCTATTGGGCTACAGAGAGTAGGGCTTGAGAGACTTGTTCAGATCTAGAGATGCCTCTGAAGTAACAACACTGGCGTTGTGGTTATATCAGGAGAGCTAACATCGACCGTTCGATGTTCAAATGTTTCCCCCATTTAAGCAATTGAAAGATCACATTAGGTGCAATGGAATAGGTTGATAGAGAAAAACAATCTTCAAAGAGTGCAAATATTCACGCTATCCTGCTTTTTGTTTTGTGTGGTCTTGAAATGCTTTTGTTGTGTTTAAATGTATCATTATACAATTAATTTATTCAAATTATCATGCCACATTGATATGAATTATCTATGTATTTCTTTTTCACATCTCAAAGTATCAGCAATGATATTCTTGTTGACAATTCATATTTTTTATTCCATGAGCAACTTGGAATAACAACATAATTATTTTTGGAGGCTTCAAAGGTTGACATGCAATATGGCATTATGGTAACTAGAAATACTCTATTTCAATCTTCCAAGAGTGAGCTAGCTTTGAAATTTTGGAGAATTGCTGACCAATCTAAATGCTCTTAAAATCACCAAATGCTTTGTTGTATTATAATTGAGATACCATATTTTATATAATATGAAACCAAAAATATATCTGCACTTCCATATGGGGCATTCCATTTTAAGATAACCACATGACTGCATGAGAGTAACTTCAATAACTGCTAGTCAAGTAATTAGAAAATGCTGAAAATACTCAGGTCAGGCAACTTCTGCAGAGAGAGAAGTAGTCAGTATTTCAGGTAAATGTCCTGTTAAAACATGGAAACATGGAGTGAAAGAAGAAAAGGGAAGGTCTATGTGGGATGAAAACTGAACTGGTTAAATAATGAGTTGATGATACAAGGCAATGGAGCAAGAGAAAAAAGGACTATGGTTGTAAATGGTAATAAAAGGATCAATATTGGATGTGTCTGAGGGGAGTAATAAGGGAATTGTTTGTGATGTGCCTTTCACCATTGTGTGAGCTATAATACTTTTCAAATCAGTGACCTTTTGATAGAAATGAAAACAGGATTTGCTGAAAAATCTCTGCAGGTCTGGCAGCAACTGTGGAAAGAAAGCAGAGTTAACGTTTTGGGTTCAGTAGAGACAATAGACAATAGGTGCAGGAGTAGGCCATTCTGCCCTTCGAGCCTGCACCACCATTCATTGTGATCATGACTGATCATCCTCAATCAGTATCCTGTTCCTGTCTTATCTCCATAACCCTTGATTCCACTATCCTTGAGAGCTCTATCCAACTTTTTTTTAAAACGAATCCAGAGACTACGCCTCCACTGCCTTCAGGGGCAGAGCATTCCACACACCCACCACTCTCTGGGTGACTAAGTTTCTCCTCATCTCTGTCCTAAATGGCCTACCCCTTATTTTTAAACTATGCCCTCTGGTTCGGGACTCACCCATCAGCGGAAACATGTTTCCTGCCTCCAGAGTGTCCAATCCCTTAATAGTCTTCTAAACTCAAGGGTATATAAGCCCAGTTGCTCCAATCTTTCAACATAGTCCAGCCATTCCAGGAATTGACCTCATGAACCTACGCTGCACTCCCTCAATAGCCAGAATGTCTTTCCTCAAATTTGGAGACCAGAACTGCACACAGTATTCCAGGTGCGGTCTCACCAGGGCCCTGCACAGCTGCAGAAGAACTTCTTTGCATCTATACTCAATCCCTCTTGTTATGAAGGCCAGCATGCTATTAGCTTTCTTCACTACCTGCTGTACCTGCATGCTTGCCTTCATTGACTGGTGTACAAGAACACCCAGATCTCTTTGTACTGCCCCTTTATCTAACTTTACTCCATTGAGGTAGTAATCTGCCTTCCTGTTCTTGCCACCAAAGTGGATAACCAGAACTGAAGAAAGGTCACTGGATCCTCAACATTAACTCTCCCTTTCTATCTGCAGAGTTCTTCCAGCAATTTCTGTTTTTACTTATATTTTCCAGTATGTGCGGTTTTTCTTTTCGCTGAGTGTCACTGACTGGAAATGTTCATTCCAATTTTCTCTCCATAGATGCTGCTAGACTTGCTGAGTATTTCCAGCATTCACTTTTGCATTAATTGCTGTTGCTCCACTTGCCATTTGTTCTAGAAGTTTTGGATTAAGTGCAAAAGCACTTCCCAGGTTTAGGTGTCACTATGTTTCTTATGTGCTTTCTCTCCTGCCAGACCATGTGCCTGTAACCCTGCTGGCAGCACAGCAGAATGCATTGTCGATACAGGGCGTTGTATGTGTAAGAATAATGTCGAGGGATTCAACTGTGAGAGGTAGGTTTATGGGATCTTTTGTTGAAGATGTGATTCTAACATTTCAATAAAAATTCTGTCTTCGTTTATTTGTTATTTTACATTAGATTACGTAGCATTAACGGAATAGCAAAACCAATTTACGTATGTCAGTGTTTATGTTCCACATAGCCGCCTCCTACCCTACTTCACCTCACCTTACCACCATTTCCTTTGGTTCATTTCTCTCATGTGCACTTGCTCACCTGCTTTGATGATGGCAAGGGGTGATCTTTATGTTCAGTGCCATCTCTCTCTGTTTCTAATTCCTCCTCTTCCCTTATGGCTCCTCCCTGATCCTTCCAAGGGTTCACTCTCCTCTTAGTCCACCTTTCTCTGGAGACCTTTGTTATGGACTGTGTAACAGACCACCAAAATGGCTGAGACTCTTGCAGGAGGTTATTGCAAGTCACAAGCTAACCTCACTAGACGTGGACCCAGTGCCCCCTAAGCTCTGTGCACAATGGTGATCCCAATATCTTGCGTTACAATGATAAAGAGGACCTGTGACGTCTGGACGCTGCAGCAGATGAGATGCTGCAGAGATTTGCACTGGTGAGAGCATAGTGTCTTTGACCATATGCCTAGAAAATCACAATCTCCTTCAGCACTGGTGTGTATTTATATCCGTGTCTCTTCACCTCTCTGTGGATCCTGTGTTTCAGGCAGTGTATCCTTCTCTTACCATGCCCCTTATCATCCTAACTGGCTGCCTGGTGCCTGGCATTATGCCCTTTCTTTGCCAGCTTCTGCTATTCAGTACTGTGGCTTTTATTTCTGCGGCTGCAACCCCTGTTTTCAGCTGTATCTTTCATGGAGCTCAGAGTCCAAACAGCTCAATGGCCTTGCAATGCTATGACAGTGACCCTTTTATTCTTAATTCTTTAGTTCTTAGTTCAAGAGCGGAACCCCAATTGTAATGCTGTAACTTCAAATACAGTTGCGCCTCGACTTACAAACTTAATCCGCTCTGGGACCTGGTTCATGAACCGAAAAGTTCGCGAACCTAATCAATTTTTCCCATGTTCACTGTGCACGTGCCAAAGACGAACTGCTCATACCTTTGATCGTACCTTGAATTTTGTACGTATGTTGAAGCAAAATTTTATGTACAATGCTGTTCGTAAACCGATTTGTTCGTGAACGGAGTCATTCGTATGTCGAGGTGCTACTGTATTTCAAACCTTTCAGCTTTCAAAAACATTTTTACTTTGTTTTTAAAATGCTGCCTACTTCATGATTTGCCCAAGGCATAGCCTTGCTTCCCATCCTCTGCTTCTAAATGCTGAGTCATAGAATTTTACAGCACAGAAACAGACCGTTTGGTCCAACTTGTCCGTGCCAACAGATATCCCAATCTAATCTGGTCCCATTTGCCAGCACCTGGCCCATATCCCTCTAAACTCTTCCTATTCGTACCAGATGCCTTTTTAATTGTTGTAATTGTACCAGCCTCCACCACTTCCTCTGGCAGCTCGTACCATATACGCACCACCTTCTGCATGAAAATTTGCCCCTTGGGTCACCTTTAAATCTTTCCCTCTCACATTAAAACCATGCTCTCTAGTTTTGAACTGTCCTATACTAGGGAAAAGACCTTGGCTATCCACTCTATCCATGCCCCTCGTGCTTTTATAAACCTCTCAGGTCACACCACTGCCACTGATGCTCCGAGGGAAAAAAAGCCATAATGTATTCAGCTTCTCCCTCCAATCCCGGCAACATCCTTGTAAATCTTTTCTGCACCCTCTCAAGTTAGTTTAACAACATCCTTCCTATTAAAAGGGCAAACAGAATCATATGCTGTATTCTAAAAGTGGCCTCACCAGTACCCTGTGCAGCCATAATAAGACCTCCCAACTCCTGTACTGTATTCTGCCCAATGAAGGCAAATGTGGCAAATGCCTTCACCACCCTCTCTACCTGCAACTGCACTTTCAAGAGACTGTGCACCTACCATTCACTATATAAGTCCTGCCTTGGCTTGCCTTACCAAATGCAACACCTCTCATTTATCTAAATTAAGCTCCATCTGCCACTTCTCGGCCCATAGGCCCAGCTGATCAAGGTACTGTTATACTCTGAGATAATCTTATTCACTGTCCACTGATGTCATCTGCAAACTTATTAACCATGCTTTCTATATTTACATCAAAGCATTTATATAAATGACAAAAAGCAGTGGCGCCAGCACCAATCCTTGCGGCCCACTGCTGGTCACAGGCCTCCAGTCCAAAAAGCACCACTATCCTCTTCTACCTTGGAGCCAATTTTGAATCCAATTGACGAGTTCCCTTGGACCTTTTCAGGAAAGCTTGTAAAACTGTGGGAGGAGGGCAGTTAATAAGCCAATAGTTGCATTAATTGGCTTGGTACTTGATGTGGGTAAGTTTGGAGGCGCACGCAGTCCTCTGCTCTTGGGGAAGATCAGGCAGGTCGAAAAACAAGGTGGGACATCTAGTTGTGTGCACATGCAATACTTATCAACAAAATCCTTATGTATGGAGTCTTTTCAAGGTTAAGTTCTCATCTATATAGTCACTCTGAGCATCCAAATTCCATGGAATGCTGCACTATTTTCTAGAACTTCTCTAATGTCTCTTGAATGTGTTTCTATTCACATGAGCGATTAACCCAACTTAGGATGTTTTGATCATCTGTGAAATGGATATACTTAATGTAATTAGCCTAATGGCTACTATCTGTATTGTATACTTGATCAAAGAAAGCTGTTGAGTCTATCCACAACTGGGCAATGCTTCTTTAGCTTAGTGCCTTAAAAACTAGTCATCCAAAGCAATTTGGGTTCTACTACTAGTTTTACCTGAACATCCACCTTGAAATTCTTCAGAGTACAGAATGTTTCTTTGCTGACCTTTTGGGTTGTAAATGTCACCTAATTTGGGAAGGTTAATCTCCGGATTCTAAAATATTACACCTTGGGATGCAACAGAGATATCTCAGATTTTTGCTTCAGTTTGAGAAATTGTGTTTTAAAAATAGCTATTTTAAGGCATGTTTAGTTCAGAGGAGTTATTACATTCAATCACTGAACAGGCAGCTCCTTTGTATAGTTTCGTTGTTTTGTCAGGATGCTGGCACAAGGAGATTTTAAAATGAATTCAGATTCCAGATTTGAAAGTCATGTGGAAGCTATACTGAATCCAAGTATTTTCAGAATATTAATGTGGAAAAGTGTTGACTTTTGACATAAAATTAAAAGATCCTCTGGTACAGTGTCAATAATATTTGTTAGTCACTGTTTATCCCTCAACCAAAATCACTTCCTTAAAAAAAGTTATATTCGCTTTTATTGCTTTTCATGTGATCATGTGATGGGTAAATTGGCTGTCACATTTTGTGCATTATTGCATTGATTTTATGTCAAGAAATATCCAGTTTGCCTTTAAAGCACTTTGCTGAGGTATTAAAGATGTTATATAAATGCAGGTCCTATTCTTTTCAGCATCATCTAGTTTAATAGGAACTGAGTCTATTCTATACATCTCGCATTCCACCACTGGAAAATATTCATTTAATCTCTCATCTTACTGGAGGTTGAATTTTAAACCTGTTTCCTCTAGTTTTGTGGCCATGATCCAACTCAAATAACTCTCAGACATATCAACATTTATGTGTCTCAGCACTTTTAAAGATCCGGATCATGTCTCACCGCAGTTATCTTCACTCTACTGAAAACATGTTCAGCTCTGTATATTTCTTCTTGTCATTGACTCCTCCTTCACCGAACTCTCCCACAACTTCACTGCTGCTTTGGTACAAGTTCACCTTGTACTTCTGCTGTCTGTAATCTGTGCAAATGAAAGGTTCATCTTCAATACTTGTACATGCTGTGAGCTGGCCTAGAATGTGAAACCTTTCAGCAGCTAACTTTTAAGCAAAAGTAACTTCAGAAGTGTGTGCTATTGTCTTGTTATCTTCATTCAATAATAACAAAGATTGAAAATTTTAATTGGTTGTTGCTAAGTTGTAGCTGAGGAAACCAGGTTTTGCTTGGGTTCAGCGCATTGATTGAATTTTATTAAATGAAGACCAAATCACAGCCTGGTTGTTTTGCAATCAAGATTATTTGGTTTTTATGTTGCATGGATAAGAATTCAATAACTTAGCAAGGTTCTTAAATATGAACAAATTAGTTTGAACTGGTAGCAGATGCATTCCTAATGAGATATTTTCTTTACTGTAGATGCAAGCCAGGATTTTTCAATTTGGACCCCCAGAACCCCCATGGCTGCACAGCCTGCTTTTGCTATGGTCATTCATCTGTTTGTAGCAAAGCTGAGGGCTACAATGTCGAGAAGATCACATCAAGCTTTGATACAGGTGTTGCTGAGATTTTCTAATGTATACACCTCCATATTTCTCGCTTTGGCCATAGATTTATTTGATTTGTTGTCACTAAGCTTAATGCAGACTTGACAAGTATAGTAACATCCAGCTCAGCCTCCAGTTAAAAACTAAATTGCATTAAACAATTCTCAATCTGAAAATCTGTATTTTATGTATGTGACATTTACAATTTAAACTAAAAGTTAAGTTATTTTTGGTCCATTGATTTTTATTTTTCTAGTGGAGCATGTCCAACTTGCACATCACTCTTATCTTGTTCTCTATCTCTTCTTAATTTCCTGAGGTAGGTAATAAAAACCAGTGTCTAACAGATTATCTCTAATATCAAAAGGTAATGAAAAAAATCTTTGAAAGATCTTAATCCAATATTTACCCTCTCTGGGGTCCAAGCCTACTTTATACAATGAGTTCCATAAAGTATTTGTCTGTATTTTGACTTACTCCCAGTAACTAAGCCCTTCGGATAATGTTTTTGTAGCTCTGTGTTAAAGGAATTAACCTACACCGTAATCATTCACTTTACACACACCTTTTTATGTCTGCTGTTGTTTGGATTGTCTGTTGCCCTGATGTACCTTCCAATTTCTTTAATTATGTTTGTTACAGTTAGAGAGTACCTTGTACAAAACTGTACTGAAACTTTAATGGATATGATTTCTGGCCTGCTTTCATGAGTTGAAAGTTAGTTTCTTGTATGAAGTACGTACCAAATCAATTCTAAATGATCATGCTCTGCAGTAGTTACTGTATTTCACTCGGATGCTGTTGAGCTGTCAACACACAGTAGAATGTACATAGTTTCCGCATAACAGCGTTGAATTAAACTGTGGTAACAGGTCAGAAGCTAGTGCATTGTTATGCTTATAGTACAGCATGAAGCGTCTGTTTACTTTTTTTTTGATGTGTAGGCAATGATGGATGGCAGGCTGAGCAGCGAGACGGTACTGAGGTCCTGCTTCAGTGGTCCCCAGTGAGCCGTGACACCTCTGTGGTCTCTAACGATTATTTCCCAGTTTACTATATTGCTCCTGGTATGTAAATTCAGTCATTGTACAATATGTCATCTTTTTCAAAAATAAATTAGTACAACTGATGTGAACGTTACTGCTGTATAACACAGCAAACAGAATATTTATGGAGTTGATAGCTAAAGTTGAAGAACTTTTAACCATCTGAAATTATATAAGTTACTCTTCAAAGGGGTATCACTTTCTTAGAGATCTGCAGACCTAATCACTGGTTTTCCTTGTGTTTTTTTTTCTAGCAAAAATGTTGGGGAATCAGCTGATGAGCTATGGTCAAAACTTCTCTTTCACTTTCTATGTGGACAAGAGAGACACACGTTTATCAGCCGAGGATCTAGTACTGGAAGGAGCAGGCCTGAGAGTAACCGTTCCACTGATCGCTCAGGGAAATCAGTACCCCACAGAGAGCCCACAGAACTATGTCTTCAGGTGAAATAATGCATATTGTCTGTAACACAAGTCATTAAAGTTAAAACCAGTAATTTTTTTTTAATCATGTTGAATTACACAGACTCTGTTTTGGACTCCAGACTTTGAGCTGTACAAAATATATGCACAGCATTCTGTGAACTTTGTAGTAAATAGAATTTAGGACAGTGTCCTGGACCCTCCTGACCTGCTTGTCACAAAGGATGGGCATCTCTGCTTCTGTGGAGATTATGAACTGAAGCAACAAACTTTGTAAAGGCACAGGAAGCAGGGAATACTTAATATAGACCACTTATTCCCTTTCTTGCTTTCTTCCCCCACCACATTGTCCTCAAGACAAGAAGGTCAGAGGGCAATTCACCTTGAGCTGCAAGTCACATTAGCCTGTTCCAAATCTGCAATTGTAGCTGTTTGCTTATTTCAGAAAAGAAAAGCTGTACAAGAATTTTGTGTTGCATCAAGGCAGAACTTAAATAGTAGCTGCATTAACTATTTCTGCAGCAAGCAGTTGATTGGATGTGTCCAAGACAACCTGGAGTTAGTTGTTACATGCTATCGCAGAGTTTGTCATGCATAAATTCTGCAATGTGAAACCCTATGCTGCCCTGAAACAATAAGTTGGTATCTCCATGGCTGATAGCAGAATCAAAGTCTCTTTCTTCCCTTAAATTTAACCCATGCTTCGGCTGAGTTGACTGCCAGGCCTCGGAGGTAAAAACTTATCAGTGTTGTGCACTAAATCACCCGATTCCTTATTTTCAAACTGTCCATTTAATTAAGAACAGACTTTATGCCAACTCCCTGTGAGTTTTTACTTTTATGCTCTCTGATTCAAGTGTTGTTCAAGGATCTGGTAAAAACAAACGTGTAAATACTTACTTTTTGAGATAACTCTGCAATAAATACTGCCTCAAATACTTATGTAAATGTTTATAATCACTTTATTTTGTTGACAGACTTCATGAAGTATCAAGTTATCCGTGGAGGCCACAGCTTTCTTCTTTTGAATTTCAGAAGCTTCTCCACAACTTGACAGCTATCAAGATTCGAGGCACATACAGTGAGAATAGTAAGTGTCCCCTGACCAAGCTGATTTCTGACTCTTGACACTCTGGACGATGCATAGCCCATCCTAGCAGTGATGTCTGCAAAGGGAGCCAAAGGTTAAGCTTTCCTGTTGAAGTATACTTTGGTTCCTAAGCATGCTGTAGTACTTAACCAAGCTTGGTTGACAGTAAGAGTCAGGAATTACTTACAAATGACAGCAGCCTGCCTTCAGGCTCAGAAGCAAAGTACTTCAGCATGTCTTACTTTAACAGCTGGCTGCAGGCAAGACAGCTTCTTGGACAGGAGCTAGAAGTGGGACCTGGCTGTCAAAATGAACCTGTTATATTGCCAAGGCTGAAACCTGAAGTGTGGTCTGCTGAAATACTGGATGCAGAGCATTGTTGCTGCAGCTGTACCTCCTAATGGTCTTATTGGAGAAGGAGAATTGATAACTCCAAAGGAGATACCTCTGCCTTGTGTTGCAGCTTGTATGTGAGAGTGCTCCTGAGTCACATTTCAGTGGTGATTGAATAGATATTGGATGTTCCTTGGGCAAAGCTGAGGAGTAGGTCTCCTTGGGTACTGTTCCTTTGCTGTGTTGCTTTATCTTCCTACTCTCTCCAGCTGCTGCACTGCCCAAACATGGCCCCTTCTCAAGTGGAGTTCTGAAAACAGTAAGCAATCTTGCTTATCCAATGGCATGTGCCACTATGCACTATCTACATCTGAGTTTTGTAAGAATTCTACTTTTAGACAGCAGTAAAACTTTCATCAGCCACAGACATAAGGTTGATTTCCCTTTGCACCAGTTAGCCAGAGATCAGGGTGGTTCCCACACTTGGTCCTTCAACCTGCTACTTTCACTGCCAACCCCTTTGACCAATATCCAAGCACAGACCAATAGCACTGGCCCCACCAAGCAGCCTAGTGGTTCCGTAAAGAGCTGTACCCCAGGCACAATTGTGGCAGGTATCAAGGTCGTGGGCAGTGGTGACCTAGACCATTAGGACATGAAGCTCTGCACTGTCAGCCTGAGAATTCGCCTCCCCTTTGCCACTCAGCCTCTTCCACCTCTTCCTCAACGTCCCCTTCATTCTCAGCTGTAGAAAAAGGACTGGTGCATAAACATGTGTGCTGATCTCTGCAAAAACGTGATCAAGTCCCTGTGCACGGAATGCCTTGAGGTCACTGCACAGGCAGGTGCTTGCTAAAGACTGTCACAGTCAGCTAGCTGATACAGCCCTGAGGCACATGCAAACATGGTCTATTTTGGTATGCTGAATAATCACTGATTGTTTCAAGGGATGGGGAAGCTGGAAACAATATTGTATTGAAGAAAGGTATTAAGTCATTGTATACATTGGATGAAGAAATACATAGGAGTAGGAAAATTCTGCATTCTTTAATGAAGCAAGTTGAGGAAGAACTTGTAGAAACAAAAAGAATAGTCAGTCATCAGATCCCTTGCTGCGAAACCATGTGAGTGGTGCTTGGACATGCTTACTGTACTGAAGTCTATCAGTGCTATACAAACTTGTACCGACAACTTACCAAGAGTTTGCAGTGGGGCACATCTCTTGCGTAGAGTTTGTCCCTCTTGCTTAGAAGGGAAGGTGGAAGAGGAGCAGAGTATTAGTCACTGGGGATTCCATAGTTAGGGGGACAGATAGGAGATTCTGTGGGAACGTGAGAGACTTACAGTTGGTATGTTGCCTCCAAAGTGCCAGGGTTTAATGTCTCTGATTCTGTTTTTGGGATCGTTGAGGAGGAGCAGCAGCAGCCCCAAGTCATGGTTCACATAGGCAGCAACGACATAGATCGGATGAGAGATGGGGATTTAAGACAGAAATTCAGGGAGCTAGGGTGGAAACACAGAGTTAGAACAAACAGAGTTGTTATCTCTGGTTTGTTGCCCATGCCATACGCTAGTGAGGCAAGGCATAGGAAGAGAGAGGAGTTGAGCATGTGGCTATAGGGATGGTGCGATAGGGAGGGTTCTGGATTCCTGGATAATTGGGGCTCTTTCTGGAACCTCTACAAACAGGATGGTCTTCAGGAGGACTTAAACTAATTTACTAGGGGGATGGGAACCTTGATTGTAGTTCCATTATACAGGAGGTTGACAGTAGTAAGGTTTCAAGGTCTCAAGAGGGTACCGGCAAGCAAGAAGTTGGTTTGAAGTTTGTCTATTTCAATGCCAGGAGCATTCGGAATAAGGTGGGTGAACTTGCAGTATGGGTTGGTACCTGGGATTTCGATGTTGTGGCCATTTTGGAGACTTGGGTAGAGCATGCACAGGAATGGTTGTTCCGAGTTCCAGGATTTAGATCTTTCAGGAAGAACAGAGAAGATGTTAAAAGAGCGAGAGGTGTGGCATTGCTGGTTAAGGACAGTATTATGGTGCAGAAAGGACCTTTTGAGGCCTTGTCTACTGAGGTAATATGGGCTAAGGTTAGAAATAGGAAAGGAGAGGTCACCCTGTTGGGAGTTTTCTATCGGCCTCAGAATAGTCCAGAGATGTAGAGAATAGGATAGCAAAGATAATCCTCAATAGGAGTAAGAGTGAAGGTTAGTTGTTGTGGGGGGATTTAACTTTACAAATATTGACTCTGAATACTATAATTCAAGTACTTGTAGCTGGGGGGAAAAGTAATTATGATGCATTTAGGCAAGATTTAGGGTGCATAGGATGGAGAAGGAAACTGCAGGGGATGAGCACAATTGAAATGTGGAGCTTCTTTAAGATATAGCTACTGTATGTCCTTGATAAGTATGTACCTGTCAGGCAGGGAGGAAGTGGTCAAGCAACAGAGCTGAAGTTGAAGCACTTGTCGAAAGGAAGAAGAAGACTTATTAGGATGAGACGTGAATACTCAGGGTGTTTGAGAGTTACAAGTTAGCCAGGATAGACCTAAAGAGAGAGCTAAGAAGAACCAGGAGGGGTCATGAGACATCGTTGGCAGATAGGATCAAGGAAAACCCCAAAGCTTACTACAAAGTATATCACAAATAAAAGAATGACTAGAGTAAGATTAGTGCCAGTCAAGGACAGTAGTGGGAAATTGTGTGTGGAATCAGAGGAGATAGGGGAAGCGCTAAATGAATGTCTTTTTCCAGTGTGAATATGGACTAAAAATAATGTTGTCGAGGCGCATGCTGACATACGGGCTACTAGACTAGATGGGATTGAGGTTCACAAGGAGGAAGTGTTAGCAATTCTGGAAAGTGTAGAGATAGATAAGTCCACTGGGCTGGATGGGATTTATCCTCTGATTCTCTGGAAGCCAGGGAGGCGATTGCCAAGCCTTTGGCTTTGATCTTTCTGTTGTCATTGTCTACGGGAAGACTGCTGGATAGCAAATGTTGTTCCCTTGTTCAAAAAGGGGAGTAGAGACAACTCTGGTAATTGTAGACCAGAGAGCCTTACTTCGGTTGTGGGTAAAATGTTGGAAAAGGTTAGAAGAGAGAGGATATATAATCATCTAGAAAGGAATAAGTTGATTAGGGATAGTGAACATGCTTTTGTAAAGGGTAGGTCATGCCTCACGAGCCTTATTAAGTTCTTTGAGAAGGTGACCAACAGGTGTATATGGATTTCAGTAAGGCATTTGATAAGGTTCCCCACAGTAGGCTATTGTACAAAATACAGAGGCTTGGGATTGTGGATGATTTAGCGATTGGGATCAGAAATTGGCTAGCTGAAAGAAGACAAAGGGTGGTGGTTGATGGGAAAGGTTCATCCTAGAGTTCACTTACTTGTGGGGTACTGCAAGGATCTGTTTTGGGTCCACTGCTGTTTGTCATTTTTATAAATGACCTAGATGAGGGCGTAAAAGGATGGGTTAGTAAATTTACGGATAACACTAACATCGGTGGAGTTGTGGATAGTGACAAAGGATGTTGCAGGTTACAGAGCGACATAGATCAGCTGCAGAGCTGGGCTGAGAGATGGCAAATGGAGTTTAATGTGGAAAAGTGTGAGGTGATTCACTTTGGGAGGAGCAGCAGGAATGCAGCGTACTGGGCTTATGGTAGGATTCTTGATAGTGTAGATGAATAGAGAGATCCCGGTGTCCATGTACATAGATCCCTGAAAGTTGGTAGATAGGGTTGTTAAGAAGGCATACAGTATATTAGCTTTTATTAGTAGCGGGATTGAGTTTTGGGATTGAGGTCATTCTGCAGCTGTACAAAACTCTGGTGCATACTTGAGTATTGTGTACAGTTCTGTTCACCTCATTAAAGGAAGGATGTGGAAGCTTTGGAAGGATTCAGAGGAGATTTACTAGGATGTTGTCTGGTATGCGGGAAGGTCTCATGAGGAAAGGCTGAGTGATTTGAGGCTGTTTTTGTTGGAGGGAAGAAGGTTGAGAGGTGACTTAATTGAGACATAAGATAATCAGAGAGTTAGATAGGGTGGACAGTGAGAGCCTTTTTCCTCTGGTGATGGCTAGTACGAGGGGACATTAGCTTTAAATTGAGGGGTGATAGATACAGGACAGACGTCAGAGGTAGTTTCTTTACTCAGTAGTAGGGTCCTGGAACAGACCTGCCTGCAACAGTAGTAGACTCGCCAACTTTAAGAGCATTTAAATGGTTATTGGATAAACAAATGGATGAAAATGGAATAGTGTAGGTTTGATGGGCTTTAGATTGGTTTCATAGGGCCTGTACTGTGCTGTAATGTCTTATGTTCTAAAGTGCTGCTAAGGGAAATTCACCCTATTTCTGTCGTCAATGTAAATTTAAAGTTTGGTAGAAGATTTGTAGCTCGGGTGCTCATTGTTGTGGTTCTGTTCGCCGAGCTGGGAATTTGTCTTGCAGACGTTTCGTCCCCTGTCTAGGTGACATCCTCAGTGCTTGGGAGCCTCCTGTGAAGCGCTTCTGTGCTGTTTTCTCCGGTATTTATAGTGGCCTGTCTCTGCCGCTTCCGGTTGTCAGTTCGAACTGACAACTGGAAGCGGCAGAGACAGGCCACTATAAATACCGGAGAAAACAGCACAGAAGCGCTTCACAGGAGGCTCCCAAGCACTGAGGATGTCATCTAGACAGGGGACGAAATGTCTGCGAGACAAATTCCCAGCTCGGCGAACAGAACCACAACGACGTAAGTTTAGCTAAGCTGTCTAAAAGTACAATTCTCACAAACTCAGATGTAGATAGTGCATAGTGGCACGTGCCATTGGACAAACAAGATTGTTTACGATGTTCAGAACGCCACTTGATATTTTGTTTCAATGGGCTACAATTTGGAATGATCTTTGCCCAGAGACTTTTCAGCAGGCTATGCCCAATATTTTACAACTCTTCTCAGAATCATATGTCACCTGGTTGATTTATTGATGCACAGGCAAGGAGCATGATCAAACATTGCATGCAATCTTAAAGCCCTTACAAGCACCAGAAGAATGAATTCTCCGAGAAATCTTTTGAATTCTTAAAACACATTGTCAACAGGAAATGATAGTGGCTGATCCTCACAAGCCATTCTGGTTTTCCCCAATTTTACCTCAACCTAGGATGATCATGCATCCTTGAGAATGATAATGTAGTTCATGAATTTTTTCCCTCAATTGGTAGCTAACACAAAACCTTTTAAGAGAACTCCTCAAGAAGATACAGATTTGGAAACCTGTATCACTGATCGAGGAATCTTGATATCTTGGTGCATCCTTTTCAACCATTTGTAGTAGCTGATGGTTTAGCCATAGGCTTAGGAGCAGGGCTGTACCAGCGACAACTGGATGGTGCCACAAGCTGACGTTTTGTTCATTGTGAGCATCACCAGGCACAGAAACATGATTTATTATGATTGTAAAAGGGACTGTCTCAGTAGCATAGATTTTGATTTTTTTTCAAACCACACCCCTGGTCTAAAAGTGCTAATAGAATAGATCATGAAACTTTAATCTCTCTACTGGATAGAAAGAAATGAACAATCGTGCCTCCAATAATTCAAAGATTGCAATTTTGTCATGAGGATCACCTATGAAACAGTATAGGGAAAACTGCAGTTGACTGTAAATGCACTTTGGTGTGATGATCAAAAACCTTACCAGACAAAAGACAACTTATTTACAAAATCAAGTCATGCACTGAGTCCACAGCGGCACAATGGCCAGCAAACCACACTCAGCCAAATCCAACGTGAGTATTTGAAGAACTAGAGGTAGCTCAAGAACTAACATTGTTCACCTGGTCTATGCATATTTTCAACATTTTTGTAAGTTTAATGTGTTTGCAGCTAACATTTTGACCATTCTTCCATAGGTGCCGGACACTTGGACGATGTAACTCTGCTCACTGCACGTGCTGGCTCAGGATCTCCCGCTGACTGGGTAGAACAATGTACCTGCCCAGCTGCATACCGGGGGCAGTTCTGTGAACAGTGTGCACTGGGCTACAGGAGGGAGGATCCTGGTCGTGGAGCTTTCAGTCCCTGTGTGCCTTGCAGCTGCAATGCCCATAGTGATACCTGCAATCCTGAAAGTGGTGAGTGGTAATAGATCAAATTGATAGTTTGTGGTCACTGACATAATCTGACATAAGCCCTTGGTTGGATTAGTTTATTTACTATACGTCGTGCTTTATTTAATGATATTTACCTTACCCCTTTTCCAACCAGCACAAATTCTCTTCGTTCCCCTCCCTCTTCTGAAGCAACCGATATGTATGAATTTAATTTCTGAATTCAGAATTTACATTGCAGAAGGGTGGATTAAATTAAACTTTTTTTCCTTACTCCTTTATTTGTGTACATTATCTTAAGTTCTCAACATCAGGAAGATGCAAGATTAAAGTCACCATGAGCCTTTATTGTTCATCAGCCTAATTCCCCAACCATGATATCCCTTCCAAGACATCTATGCTGCCTGAATCAGAATATGGTTGAATGCAAGAAGACATTGTGATTATTAGTGGGTTCTATTATTGTACAAAAGACTATTTTGACAATGCTTTTCTATCTTTATAATGGGTGCTAATAGACCAGGAAAAACTGGAGTTTCATTTGTGTTTGAAGAGGATTTTTACCCCCACCTTCTTTGGTACCTTTTATTTTAAATGCAGGAGTTGAAGTTTAAAATAGAACTTTCACGTTTGTTTATCTGTGAACCTGATCTGTAGAAATGTATTAAAACTTCACCAAAACCTTGACCTATTCCTTACTCTCTAGGTTCAAGTCGTGGAACTCATTAGCTAACAGCATTGTGGAAGCACCTTCACCACATGGACTTCACTGGTTTAAAACATGGTTTTATCAGCTGCCTCTTGAGACTTAGTGAGGTTGGACAATGAAGGCTGACCTTGGCAGTGTTACCCAAATTCCGAGAATTACTCTAAGAAATTGCTTTCTTTACTATCTTTAATGCTATAGATCTATAATCCTAAATCTAAACAAATGAGATGTGAATTTTCTGTAATGTTGGTCACTTCTTCAATGCTGCTGTTTCCTTGATTTTGCTCTGGAGAAGCCTGAATTTATTCCCTATAATGAACAGTTTTCTCATCTTTTCAGCTCAAGACAATCAAGAATAACATATCAGAGCTCCCCCCCCACATCCCCATCCCCATACATGAATAAAGGTTGCCCCTGCAATATTTTACATTTGTCCTGGTATTGTCCACAGTTGTTTGAAAATTCACAGGAAAATTTCAGGTCACTGTCAAATAAGTATAGCATTAGACTTCCACTTGTAAGCTAGGAATTTTATAGATATCAAGGAATTCTCTGCAGTCTTGCTCATAATCTAAAGGAGCAGTGCACACTTGTATATCGTTATAGAAAGTGTTAACAATTTGAGCATTTTAATTTTTGGAAAGTTTTTGATATACGGATAATAAACTATTTTAACTCCCTTGTCAATCTATAGGTGAATGTTACTGCAGAGACAACACAGCAGGATCAAACTGTGAGCGGTGTAAGGATGGTTACTATGGTGATCCTACAGTTGGTAGCTCAGAGGACTGTCGTCCGTGTCCTTGTCCAACTGGTTCAAGCTGTGCTATGGTGCCAAAAACCAGGGATATAGTGTGTACTAACTGCCCTAAAGGAACTACTGGTGAGATCCTCAAAAGATTGAAAAGCATGTTTTAATCAGTGCAAGCTTTCTGGTATGTGTGAGTGGTAGTTCTGTGTCAAGGAATACAATATAAGAATATGCAATCAAGAACATCATCTGCGAAGACAGATGCCATCTGTCAACTCTTGCCCGTTTTCATCAAACAACTTAGAAATTTCTGTTGGGAAAATTGAAGGCACTGTTTTTGGTCTCCACATCAAATGCTGGCAACATTCTGAAATAAAATCAGTCTGTCTGGAAACTTGGTATTGCTTTTCATCTTGAGATGAACTTCAGACCCCTCATTACTAAGACTATCTACTTCCGCCTCTGCACATTGCTCAACTTCGCCCCTGTCTCAGCTCACATGCCACTAAACCCTCATTCATATCTTTTTGTTTCTTCTGGACTCAACAGTTCTGTTTGATCTCCCACATTCTACTCTGTTATGTTGAGATTATCAAAATTTCTGCCAAAACTTAACTTGCAGCAGACTTAACAGGGAAGGCAGGTGAACTCTGGGCTTTGGTAGGAACTTGGGACTGGGATATCATAGCAATTACAGAGACGTGACTCAGGGATGGACATAGTTTGGAACAGATGGTGGAGCAGACAGGTAGGACAGTTCAAGAGGGCTGTGCCGGGTTGGAGGAGAGATGAGGAAAACTGGTGAAATGACATTGATGCTATGTGGTTGGAAGGTCCCAAGGCTTTCTTACTCCAGGCATTGCATGGCGAAGAATTGGCGGTGGAGAAGACCCAAGGCTTGCATATACTTGGCAGAGTGGGAGGGGGAGTTGAAGTGGTCGGCCATAGGGTTGTTTGGTGCATGTGTCCCGGAGATGTTCTTTGAAACATTCTGCGAGTTGGCGTCCTGTCTCCCCAGTATAGAGGAGACCACATAGAGAGCAACGAACACGGTAGATGAGTTGCTTGGATGTGCAAGATAATCTCTACCGGATGTGAAAGGATCCTTTGGGACTTTGGATTGAGGTGAGGGGGGGGCGGGTGCGGTGTGGGCGCAGGTTTTACACCTCTTGCGATGGCAAGGGAAGGTGCCAGGGGTGGAGGGTGGGTTGGTGGGGGCGTGGACTTAACAAGGGCATCATGGAAAGCTGTTAGGCATGAGGAGGTAAATTTATCTCTGGCAGTGGATCTGATTGTAGATGGCGGATGATGATGCGCTGTTTCCAGAAATTGGTGTGGGATGGTTGGTGAGAACTGGGAAGGTGGGGGGCGGTATCCTTGTTGCATTTGGAGGGATGGGGTTCAAGAGCAGAGGTGGGGGATGTGGAGGAGAGGAGATGAGCTGGAGGGTATTTTTGACCACATGGGAGGGGAAATTGTGCTCCTTGAAATAGGAAGCCATGTGGGATGTCCTCGAGTGGAATTGTTACTCCTGGGAGCAGATACAGCGAAGATGGAGGAATTGGGAGTAAGGGAGAGTGATTTTACTGGAAACGTGAGTAGGAGGAGGTGTGGTCCAAGTAGCTGTGGGAGCCAGTTGGTTTGAAGTAATGTCTGCGTTGAGTCGGTTGCCAGAAATGGAGATGGAGAGGTCCAGGAGGGAAGGGAGGTATCTAAGATGGTCCAGGTGAACTTGAAGTCAGGGTGAAAGATGTTTATGAAGTTCATGAACTGCTCAACCTCATCGTGGGAGTACAAGGGGCTCTGATACAGTCATTGATATAGCAGAGGAAAGCAGAGCGAACTTATCACCTTAAACCTTGACACTGTCCTGTTCCACTTGGTCCAGGAACTCCCCACATACATTTGGTACGCCTCCCACGCCTTCCACCACCTCCATGACTTTCATTTTCCAGGCTCACAATGCCTCATCTTCATCATGGATATTCATTCCCTGTAAATTTCCATCCGCCATAGCAAAGGCCTCCTAGCCCTTTGTTTCTTGGTGTCCTGCCAAACTAAATGGTGCTCCTCAACTGACCCACTCATTCAATTGGCTAAACTGGTGTCACCCATAACAACTTCTGCTTGAAATCCTCTCACTTCCTTCAGACCAAAAGAATTGCCATGGGCACCCACATGGCCCCAGTTATGCCTGCCTCTTCATCAGATACATGGAACAGTCCACTTTCCGCAGTTATACTGGTGCCTTTCCTCACTTTTTCCTTCACTATATCAATGACTGTATTAGCACAACCTCGTGCTCCCGCAAATGCCTTCCACTCTGACATCAAGTTCACCTGGGCTGTCCCAGACACTTCCCTCCCCTTCCTGGATCTCCATCTCCATTTCAGGCAATCAACATAACACGGGCATCTACTTTAAACCCACCAATTTCCACAGCTACCTGGACTACCACCTCCCACTCCCCCTCCTGTAAAAATGCTATCACTTATTCCTACCTCCGCCATATCTGCTCCTGGGAGGAGCAATTCCTCTACAGGACATCCCAGATGGCCTCCTACTTCAAGGACTGCAATTTCCCCTCCCATGTGGTCAACAATGCCTTCCAGTGCATTTCTTCCACTTCCCTCACCTCTGTCCTTGAACCCCATCCCTCCAACTGCAACAAGGATAGCACGCTCTCCCACCGACCCTTACCTTCCATTCCATCAATCTTCAGATATAGCACATTATCCTCTGCCACCTACAGTTGGTCCCCACCACCACAGATATATTTCCCTGCCCTGCCCTGCCCTCCCCTCCCCTCCCCTATCAGCGTTCCGCAAAGACCATTCCCTCCGTGACTCCCTTGTTAGGTCCACACACCCTGCAAACCCACCGTCCACTCCCAGCACCTTCCCTTGCCACCACAGCAGGTATATAATCTGCGCCTACACCTCCACCCTCACCTCCATCCAAAGCCCCAAAGGATCCTTCCACATCCAGCAGAGATTTCCTACACATCCAAATACCTCATCCACTGTGGTGGTCCCCACATTGGGGAGACAAACGGCAACTCATGGAATATTTCAGAGAATACCTCTGGGTCACACTGCCCTGTGGCCAACTACTTCAGCTTCTCCCACTCCACCAAGTCCATGCATGTCCTGGGTGTCTTTCACCCTCAAATCCTAGCCACATGATGCCTGGAGGAGGAATGCCTCCTCTTCAGTTTTGGGGCCCTCCAACCACACGGCATCAACGTTGTTTTCACCAGTTTCCTCATCTTCGCGTTTCCCACCCCCCATTTCCTCCCAGACCCAACCCTCCAACTTGGTAAGGCCCTCTTGAACTGTCCCACCAGTACATCTTCTTTCCGACCTATCACCATCGCCCCGCACTGCACCTATTTATCGTCTTCCAAGCTATCTACCCCCTCAGACCCACAACTCCCCTCCTATTTATCTCTCAACTCCTTTCTGCCCATCTCTGCTTCCCCCATTCCTGATGAAGGGCTTATGTCGAAAATGTCAACTCTACTGCTCCTTGGATGCTGCCTGACATGTTGTGATTTTCCAGTGCCACACTTTTTGACCTTGTATAATGCACCCCCAAATAGTCAGCAGGAAATTGGTTATGGTAGGGGATTTTATCTTTCCAAACATAGTCTATGACTGCCATAGTCTTAAGGGTTTAGATGGAGAGAAATTTGTTAGCTGTGTACAAGAAAATTTTCTGATTCAATATATCTATCCACCTTCTAGAGAAGATGCAAAACCTGACCTACTCTTGGGGAAATTAGGCAGAGCAAGAGGTGTCAGTGAGGGAGCACTTTGGAGCCAGCAGCCATAATTCTATTAGTTCTAAGTTTGTGTTGGAAAAGGGTAAATCAGATCTAAAATTTCAAGTTCTAAATTGGAGGAAGGGCAATTTCGACAGTTTTAAGCAAGAGCTTGCAAAAGTTGATTGGAGGCAGATGTTCGCAAGTAAAGGGACGGCTGGGAAATGGGAAGCCTTCAAAAATGACACAACGAGTGCAGAGACAGTATATTCCTGTTAGGATGAAAGGCAAGGCTGGTAGGTGTGGAATGCTGGATGACGAGAGAAATTGCGATTTTGGTTCAGAAAAAGAAGGAAGTATATGTCAGGTATAGACAGGAGAGATCGAGTGAATCCTTAGAGTATAAAGGAAGTAGGAGTATACTTAAGAGGGAAATCCGGGGGTCAAAAAGGGGACATGAGTGTTTTGGCAGATAGGGTTAAGCAAAATCCAAAGGGATTCTACAGATGTATGAAGGCCAAAAGGATAACGAGGGAGAGAATAGAGCCCCTCAAAGATCAGCAAGGTAGTCTTTATGTGGAATGGCAGGATTTGAGGGAGATACTAAACAAGTATTTTGCATTAGTGTTTACTGTGGAGAAGGACATGGGAGATATAGAATGTGGAGAAATAGATGGTGACATTTTGAAAACTATCCATATTACAGATGAGGTGGTGCTGGATGTCTTTAAAATTCATAAAGGTGTATAAGTCCTTAGGACCTGATCAGTTGTACCCTAGAACTCTGTGGGAAGCTAGGGAAGAGTTTGCTGGTCCCCCGTTGAGATCTTTCTATCACTGATAGTTACAGGTGAGGTGCAAGAGAACTGGAGGTTGGCTCAAGTGGTGCCACTATTTAAGAAAGGTGGTAAGGAAAAACCAGGGAACCATAGACTGATGAGTATCCTGAGGGACAGGATTTACATGTATTTGGAAAGGCAAGGACTGATTAGGGATAGACGACATGGCTTTGTGTGGGGGAAGTCATGTCTCATTAACTTGATTGAGTTTTTGAAGAAGTAACAAAGAAGCTTGATGAGGGCAGAGCAGTAGGCATATTTATATGGATCTCAGTAAGGGGTTCAACAAGGTAGACTGGTTAGCAAGGTTAGATTAGATGGGATACAAGGAGAACTAGCCATTTGGATACAGAACTGGCTCAAAGGTAGAAGACAGAGGGTGGTAGTGGAGGGTTGCCTTTCAGATTGGAGACCTGTGATCTGTGGTGTGCCACAAGAATCTGTGCTGGGTCCATTGCTTTTTGTCATTTATATAAATGATTTGGATGTGAACATAGGAGATATAGTTAGTAAGTTTGCAGATGACACCAAAATTGGAGGTGTAGTGGGCAGCAAAGAAGGTTACCTCAGAGGGCAACATGATCATGATCAGATGGGCCAGTGGGCTGAGGAGTGGCAGATGGAGTTTAATTTAGATAAATGCGAGGTGCTATATTTTGGAAAGGCAAATCAGAGCAGGACTTACACACTTTAATGGTAAGGTCCCAGGGAGTGTTGCTGAACAAAGAGACCTTGGAGTGCAGGTTCATAGCTCCTTGAAAGTGGAGTCTCAGGTAGATGAAATAGTGAAGCGGGCATTTGTATGCTTTCTTTATGGGTCAGAGCACTGAGTATAGGAGTTGGGGCATCATGTTGCAGCTGTACAGGACATATTAGGCCACTTTTGGAGTATTGTGTGCAACTCTGGTCTCCCTCCAATCGGAAGTTTGTTGTAAAACTTAAGGGTTCAGAAAAGATTTACAAGAATGTTGCCAGGGTTGGAAGATTTGAGCAATAGGGAGAGGTTGAATAGGCTGGGGCTGTTTCCACCTGGAGCATCAGAGGTTGAGGGGGTGACCTAATAGAGATTTATAATAAAAACATGAAGAGCATGGATAGGATAAATGGACAAATTCTTTTCCCTGGGGTCAGGGAGTCCAGAAATAGAGGGCATAGGTTTAGGGTGAGAGGGGAGACGTATAAAAGGGATCTGAAGGGCAACGTTTTCACTGTGTGTGTGTTTGTGAGTGTGTGTGTGTGTGTGTGTATGAAGTGGTGGAGGCTGATACAATTGCAGTATTTGAAAGGCATTTGGATGGGTATATGAATAGAAAGGGTTTAGAGGGGTGGGGGCTGGCAAATGGGACTCCATTAGGTTAGGATATCCGGTCGCCATGGATGTGTTGGATCAAAGGGTATGTTTCCATGCTGTACATCTCTATGACTCTATGCAGGAAGTCAGGTTTTCCAGTCATTCCTACGCTTGCTGACCTATATTGATTCCCTGTCACAGCAACTTCATTTTTAACTCTCATGGTTGTTTCCAAAACCTTCCATGGTCGTGTCCCTGTGTATAACCTCCAACATTACAAGATATCTGTGCATTCTCAGTTGTAATTCCATTCCACTGGGGGCCAAGCCTTCAGCTACCTGGGCTCTGAAGCCTTGCAATCATACCTACACCATTTTAGCTCACTCTTCTCCTTTGAAGACACCCCTCAAAATCCATCTTTTTGACCAGTCTTTTTGTCACCTATCCTAATATCAAAATCTACTTGACAACCTATTGGCGCTTCCTCTTCATAATGTGATATGTTGAATTCCTTGGCAAATCATCTTAATGAGTGCAAGTCAAAAACCTTTGACAAAATGTCTCTTTTCAGTAACAATCAAGTTCTGTGTCACCAAACAATTACCCTAATTCAATTTATTCAGAAACGGCTCAATTGCTTATTATTTAGGAGCAGTATATGGTTGAAGACCCAATAACTGAAACCAAAGGTTTTTCTGTTGCTCTTGCTGTCAGTAGAAATTATGACTTTCATAACTTGAAACATTAAATATAGTTGACTGGAATGCTGTCTCAATTACTAGTTTTACTAGTTGTTGATAGAGATGGTTAACATCAGTGAGTAGCTAGCACAAGAGCTCCTGTCAGTTTTTCACAGAAAAGTTTGGAATCCTCAGAAAAGAGAGGCTACCACAGACTTTTGCACTGTCTCCTTAAAAAAAACCACAGCAAAAATTCTGGTTTGGTTACAGAAGTTTGAAAGTGTTACAGCATAGTTCAACTGGTGGGATTTATTTATTTTTACCTCCTGAAGTCATGTTTAACCGTACTTAAATGCTTGCTAAAAGTAATTGCTTTCCATTTAAATGGCAGTTCTTGAGACAAAGTTTCACATTAAGTTTCTTGGCTAGAATTCAAAAGTTTAGCGCCACTAGTTAAGCACTGTATTTTGTTGCTGTATGCTAACTTGGAGTGATTATTAATTATAAGTATGCAAGAATTCCTTTAGCCTTGATGCCTTTTGCATTTTATATTAGCTTTGAAAGAAATGTTTGGTCACTCCAATCGTCGTTATAATTTGGGAAATTCTGGTCAAAAAATAGGAATGTTTGTTTTAGTGAACTTTGTCATCAATAATAAACTTTCTTTCATTTCAAACAGGTAAAAGATGTGAACTGTGTGATGATGGGTACTATGGTGACCCTTTAGGAAGCGAGGGGCCTGTGAGACCATGTAAACCATGTCATTGCAGTGACAACATTGATCCAAATGCAGTTGGGAACTGTAATCGGCTGACAGGAGAGTGTTTAAAGTGCATCCACAACACTGATGGATTCTACTGTGACAAATGTAAAGATGGATTTTATGGAAATGCATTAAACCCAATTCCATCGGATAAATGTAAAGGTACGCTTCACATTTAACTCTGTTCATGAAGTGCTTTTAAAATATCTAATCATTTTTTTAAAAGTACATATTAGCATTAACTCCAATGAGAATTAATATATTTCAAATCTCTCTCTGACTTTAAGATTTAAAGTGGTTTGAATTGATTTAGTATCTTGAAATGCAATGTATAAAACAATGTGCTGAATGGAGCAAAGCTGGTGAATTACCAATTCCTCTGCTACGCCCACCCCAACAAATATTTCCACTATGTACCTTCTCCACAACTGCCTTCAGTACTAATTTATCGTTGACTGACAAATTTCATGGCTAAATAATAATTTTTCTTTTTATGCAACAAAATCTCTTGGTATTGCAGTATTTCCTTTAATCATTTGTGTGTTGTCTTTCACTGTATATTTTTGGGGCAGTATATTTATACATTGAAATAATACAGCTCTCTCCCAGTGACTGACTGTAGGTGCCTTACTTGCATTCCTTACTGAATAATGTTATGAGAGGAAAAAACACAAATGATATTCCTGCTCTTCCCTGTAGACCCTCTCATCTCTTCCTTCCTGCTTGCCTTACTAAAGAACATTCTCTTAAAAACAAAGGATATAATTCCCATATTGTTTTCATTACAGCTTGTAACTGTTCTCGATATGGCACCGTGGATCAGCAAAGGAACTGCAACCAAGTCACTGGTCTATGCGAGTGCTTAGTTCATGTTGTGGGCAGGGACTGTAGTCAGTGTGAGCCAGGCTACTACAATCTTCTTAGTGGCCAGGGCTGTCAGAGGTAAGTTGAATGGAGGAATTTGAGTAGATTGATTTTCTTTTGATGGGCAACAACTTGTCACTTCACTTCAGTGAGAAATTGAAGCAACGAAAGTCTTCCGACCACTGATGGATTGACGGGGGAGTTGGTGGGGGGGGGGTGTATCTGCCTTGTGAAAGCACATGAAAGAGACTACTTCTCATAAAGTGAAGTTGTGTAAATTTTTCACACATTTTAGGCATACGGCTCCTATCTTTTGCATAAATACTCGCTATTTACTTTGTTTATATAAGAAAATACAATTGGGATAAAGTTGCAGCAAAGTTGAACACTGGGGGGAAAATGACCCTTTGTATACACTACTGTAGCTTATTTTCTTTTTCTACTTATGGATTGAAGAAATATTTGAACAGTGTTTGTATATAGAGTTGGAAAACACACAAAAACAATTAAGGAATATGAATATGAATTGCATTGAGGGACCCTAGTTTCCTGTGAAAACTAACAGAATCAGGGGAAGTTACTCGCACCACTGCTGCTGACTATGCTACCAAGTGCCTGTTGCTTTGTTCCTTACTTTCTATGCAAATCTTGTTGTGAGCAAAATCGGTTAAGTCTTGCTGTAATTTCCAAAGTCCTGTGATTAGAATAATCTTTAACAAAATTACTACTGGAAACGTAAGACAACATTGGTGCAATCTGCATGTGTGAAGATGGCAACCTTCAAAGTACAGAAGCCATGATTGTGTGAGAGTGACAAGTAACAAGGAAGTGCTAGTAATAGACAGTGAAACCAGGCTAATGTTTTCCTTTTTTTAAAGAGAACGGTTTAGTACTATGAGCAACCAGTGCTAAGATCTGCAATTTTCAGGTTGAATATGAAATGCTCTCAATATAACATTCCTTCTACCTTGTGAAACCGGAAGCTCCAGTTTTGCCGTCCTGCTTGAATTCTTGGCTCAGTAATGGCAATGCAGCCGAAATATTCAGCGTTGGAAGCTAATATTCAGCATTGGAAGAGTTTTATTCTAAATTAGTAAATTGACATCAGTTAGCTACTGTGATTTAGAACAGCTTTACATTCGAAACATCAAATGTGATTGCAGTATTTTAGAGACAACCCTACATTATAGCCACACGTCACTGTGATCTTACTATCGTGCTTAGTCAGGAAGCTATAAGAGACCTTAATGTATTATTTTACCAGATTTCTCCGATTAATTGCTAAAGATCTGAATGATACATATGGGGGAAAAAGCACTTTTTTGTTTCCTTTAATGAGAAATTATGCTGTTTAACTATAGATTTGTCACTAAGGTCATTAACATATAATTAAGATCAATCTTTATAAAGTCATGTAAATGGCTGCTTCAAGACTAAGAATATTGGTCCAATTTTTGCCTTGTGGAAAAAAAAGGTTGAAACTCTTAACACACTTTTTATTGAGTAAACTGGACTGTTGATTCTGGGCTCCTCATGTGCACAGTAGAGCCTAGAAATCTGCAAATTGTTGTCAAATTAGTCTGACTCTTCCCTGAGCTGCATTGTGCTGGTACATTCCATGAGGCATGGCATTGTAACCATGTAAAGGAGCAAGGCTGAGGTACTTGCTCCTGGCTTACACGTTAAGGGCATCCAGAAAGATTTAGGACTGAGATATTTGGATGTAGATGAATTTTTAAATATTTTACATTTTTTTATGGACAAATGTGGATTCTCATTACTTCAATGTAACTTATTGTTTGAGATTTTATAAAGAAAATAAATTCCTTTTGATTTTACTTTCTCCCAATCTCAATCTTATTTCTGTGCCTTTTGCTTTGCTTGCTATACAGTATTTTACAATTAAATATTCTAATTTCTACTTCCTGGTTTGCAGTAACTCTTTCTCAGATCTTCAGTCTGGCTGTAGAGCTATACTTTTGTTGGTTCAGCATCCTCAATTGACACATTTGGATTAGGCACACAATGAGAAGTCTCTACTATAAATCTTGCAAGAACTCTGAGCAGCTGTAATGAATAGTGCATGCTTTTTGTTTGGTGCGGATTGTACCACCTGAACCAACAATTTCTTTAATCCATTGCTATATATTAAAATAACTTGTTAAATCATACAGTCTTGAACTTGGTAACACCTAATTCCAAAGCACCGTGTTAATGCAACATGTCTATAATTCCCAAAACCCTAGTTAATAATCCTGAATGTAAGTTTTGCATTGGCCACTCTTGTTCCAATGTTTTCTTTATCACCCATTAACGTCAATAGGTTTATTTAGTAACTCATTTGTGACAATATTTAGTGTATTTTGTTAAACAGCTCATGTGAGGTAATGCTATCTGTTATCTCTTTAGTATGTATTCTACTTGCATCACAGATTGGCTACAAGAATTAATTTTAACCTTGATTATGTGGCTGCAAAGTGGGTCTCACGTGACTGCACAAAATATTTCTCCCAGTCTTATTCTCCACTCTCTGGTTGTGAGTGTGCCATAAACTCCAAGATATATAAAATATTTGACAGAGGTAATAACGTCTCATATAATGTTTGCAGAATGTTACCTGCCCTTTTATAGTATAAAACAGGACCTGGATTAACTAGTTAACTACTGAACTGTAAGATTAAAAGGTTAACATTATTCTTCAGAGCAGAGCATGAAGGATTTCATTGATTGACTTCACTGATTTGTTTGCTCACAGATGTGACTGTAACCCCATTGGTTCCATTAATGGTCAGTGCGATGCCCGGAATGGACAATGTGAATGTCAGCCTGGTGTTGTTGGTCAACAGTGTGATACGTGTGAACCATATCACTTTGGATTTGGCCAGGATGGATGCAAACGTAAGTAAACTGTTTGTTTTTTAAATACCTTGCAGAAAAACCTCTCAAAAATTCTCATTATTTCTAAAAATCAAGTGTGTAAGTAGTTTATCTGTTTCTGCAGCCTGTGATTGTGACCGTGAAGGCGCTCGATCTCTGCAGTGCAAGGAATATGGAAAGTGTGACTGTAAGGAAGGGTTTGTGGGCACGCACTGTGATCAATGCGAAGAAAACTATTTCTACAATCGGACAAGACCTGGCTGCCAGGAGTGTCCAACATGCTACAGGCTGGTGAAAGATAAGGTAGGAAATACTACAACATTTGGCAATTGTATTATTACACAATGTTTCATGTGATCTTTCTGATGGTGGGGCAATCCAAAAGGAACAGTTTATGAATGTTGGGTGAGAGTTAGATCATGTTCCCTCTAAGCAGTGCTTGAACTCTCAATTTGCATATGAAGGAGCAACTTGTGCAAAATATCAGATGACAGCCAGACCTTAGTCCTTTGAAAGATTGGATCAAAGAGAACATATTCTAGATGTTTTCTTCATTTGAAATCAACTTAGTGTTCCTCATTGCTTCCTTTCTCTTTTAATATTCTTTACAAACAAGTATTGCAAGTTCCCTTGAAATGAATTCAGAATTTCCATTTCAAAAATAGATTGTGATAGACTTCCAAACTTCAGCCACTCACTCTGTTAAGTTCGTGACTTTTTATTTTCTGAACCTCTTAAATTTGCATCCTGTTATTACTGTTTGGCCTACCTATGGAAATAATTATTATCATTTGCCTTTACCTTATCTCTTAACTTTTGACAATCTTAATCAGGTCACCCTGTTTGGCTCAGATTGTCTTGCAGTCAGCTATGGAATAACAGCACTCACTCTTAACAGTTATAAAAGCCAGTATACAAAGAGCTAATGATCTGTGACATTGGTTTTCCTCTTTCCAAGTGTCAGTTTAAATCTGAATGCGCGTCAAGGGGGTGTCTTGATTTGCAGCAACAATAATGTCAGCAAGCAAATTAAAAAAAAATAAAAATAGAAATCAAAAAGTTAATAGTATTTCATGGAGATATCTGAAAATCTAAATTGATTTAAATACTTATAGTACTTAGAAGGTAAAACAAGCATTATTTCCTGAAAGAAACAATTAAAAATTATTCTTAATTTTTACATTCACAGATTTAAAGGTGCTTCACAGTGTGGGTAGTTACAGTAGTAACTGTGAAGCTGGAATGCCTTTTAAAACCTCAGTTATATCTTTTTGACGATGTATAGCTTTTTTTTTCAAGGAATTTTTACAGCAAAATTAATTACCTGAAAGTGTAAGTTTTTGTCAATTGCTTTGATTTTACATTTGATTGCACTTTGGAATATCTCAACAGTACACCCATTGGAGGTGTAGGATTACTGATAACAGCTTTTGAATATCAAGTTTTTTTTATGGTGGAGAATTCGAGGTTCCTGTTAGATTCAATGGAGTAGTGAGGTCAAACACTGATACTTTGGTCATCATGATGTGGAGGTGCCAGTGTAGTCCATCCCAGTTCAAAGTTAACAATCACACAACACCAGGTTATAGTCCACCAGGTTTATTTGGAAATAGAAGCTTTTGGAGTGCTGCTCCTTTTGTCAGGTAGCCAGTGGGGCAGGATGACAGGACACAGAATTTATAGTAAAAGATCAAAGTGTCTTACAAGATGCGATTTATTGAACAAACAGATTGCTGTTCAGTCATTAATATTATAATATTATCTTTTCAACACGAGAAAAGCCTGTCTTTCTAAATTCACTCTTCAAACTATTGTATTTCAACATTTTTTCGTGAAAGGGAAATCATGTTTGACTAATTTATTGAAGTTATAAGAGGAAATATCAACCCCTTTGATAAAGGGGAACCAGTGGATTTGTTGTACGTAGCTTTCCAGAACCCATTTAGCAAAGTTCTACATCAAAAATTTTTACATTAAATAAGAGCTTATCGTGTAAAGGATAACCTAATTGCATGGATAGTGGATTGGTTGGCTAATGGATCCTATCAGCTGTGGTTTTGTTGAATGGTAGAGCTGGCTAGAGGCAACAAATAATCTACTTCCGTCACTAATTTATATGTTCAACTCTGCTAACATGGCATATAAACCAACATTTTTCCTAGGTGCTATCAGTTCTGAGGAAGGGTCACTAAAGCGAAACGATAACTCTGATTCCTCTGCGCAGATATTGTCAGACCTGCTGAGTTTTTCCAGCAATTTGTTTTTGTTTCTACTAACATGCCAGGAGCTAGAAATCAAAATGACCAATTTGCTGAATTAAGAACTGAACGAAGTAACTACTTCACTCGCATAGATTTTATTTCAGTGTGATTTGGAATCAACACCGTTATTTATGGATGAACAGGTAAATGAAACTTTGCATTTTAAAAAAAAATCATTAAATAGTCAAAGTTACAAAGATCTATGTCTTGCGCAACCTCAGACACCCAAATCATTCCTTGTACACAAGGGATAGTCTACAACTATGTGGTTCTGCAGTGTGTTCTTTTCATGTGTGGCAGGTAAAGTCTTTCCAACAATAACTTTCACTTTCAAGTTTCACTGAAATAATTCTGGTCAGCCAAGCATATTTGTAAGAACTATCTTTCCTTTAGTCACTACAGTTCTGATGGTATAACTTTCTTGAGTTCCTTTTCAACCAACTAATTAACCAGTAAGATCCAATTTCATAATTTGGCAATTTCTGAGAAAATATTACTAACCTATTCACAGCTTTGTAGATTTTAGTCCATTTAAGTCAGCAAGCACAGTACTTCCAGATGCTCCTATTCCTTTTTCTTCAAAACAGATCTCCCCCCGAAAAGAGCTTTGGTTCTTCACTTTAGAACAGTTTGCCTAGTCGTCTTTCTGCTTGTTGGTGCTTTCTCCTTGTTTGCTTTTGTCCATTGATTGACTTCATCCTTCAACTCATTCACGCCCTCCATCCTCTGGTTTTATCTTCGTTCCTATCCATTTGGACCTGTATTTCTTGCTATCCAAGAAAATTATAATTTCACAATTGTAAAAGGTATCAACCTGTTAAACATCCCTTTCAAACATTCCAAAAACTGGTTGCTGGTTCCACAGATATTTTAAATGTTAGAGTGCAGATGTTCTTTACTACTTCCAAATCAAAGGTCATCACATAAATTCAGGAGAAAATTATTTACAAACAGTGTCATCAAAACATTGAACTTGTGACCAGATGAATTACTTGAGCTAAGCAGCATAGGTCCATTTAAGCAGTGCAAGTCATTCCGCTATAATGCACACTTCATCAGTGTGAACTGGCTGTAATGCAGTTGGAGTGGTGCATGTTGTTTGGATAATGCAAACTTTCTACTGAATGGGTATAGCAATTTTTTTTTTCTCTACTGCCAATCTTCCACAGCGCGATTTTCTATAGCAGTTTGCCATAGATTGAAGTTGTAGAGGAATATGACCTGTCAAATTATAGCAGATGACCTGTAGATAAGAACGTGAGCAAGAAAGATTTCAAGCAATTCTTTTAGGTTTAGATGAAGTAGAATAGTTGGCAGCTTATGCTATAGACCAACTGGGCTGAGTGGCATGGTTTGGTGCTGGAGGTCTGCATTATTCCAACAAACTCCCCCCCCCCCCCCCCCCCCCCCCCCCCCGCCCCCCAACCCACCACCACCAACCCCAGCATGAATCAACATCATCAGGAGACTGAATAATGTGAAAACAGTTTTCATACATGAGTTAACACTAATTGCAAAGAAAGAAAAATAGTTTAAGCAAAACTGAAATTCATTAAATACAGTGAGCCAGAGATTGGCAATCCTATCAAGTGTCTCTCCACCTTTTCTTTAAAAAAAACATTAAAAACAAGCTGCACATTTCTGACAGGAAACTCTGATCTGGACTCCCTATGAGTGTGCTACAAATCTGGCAGGTGCCTTAGTGCAGAATAGTTGGGGAAGACAAACCACATTTTTGCACAATCTGTCCCCTTCTTCACAATTGTATTCTGTGATTTAAATGTCCAGCGTCACTCACAGCTACTTTGACAGTTACTGTGAAAGGCAAGTGTAAGGGTAAGTGCCAAGTAAGTGTTGGATTATTAGGGTAGATCAGGCTGGATGAGATATCAGATCCAGAATCATTTTGATGGATGATGAGGAACAAGGGGAAAGAGGGAGGGAGGAGGTGTCAAGGCCAAGTGAAAGGAGAAGTGTCAGGTGCTGGGCAGGGTGTTAGGGAAGGTTGTGGGTGGATTGAAGGTGGCGTGTATTTGTGGGGAGAATGGGTTGACAGGAGGCTGTTGGGTTCTGGGAGGACAAGGTAGTGTCAGGTTAGCTTCTGGGAGAGTTGTGGCTCCGTGTGAGTGTGGCAGTTTTGGGGGCAATTTTAATAAATAATCAAACTCTTGGGTAGGTTTTTAATAGTGTGGTTTTTCCTGGGTAGCTACTTGGTTTACCAGTGGAATGCTCCAAATTCTCTGATATAGATGGATACTTTTGGAGGATTTCAGGTAGAGGGGATTCTGTAGGGTCCCCATGCTCAGCTTCCAGTTGCACTGCAGAAATAACCATCAGGCCATCAGAACATACGGACACCATAGGTATAAAGTATCATTGAATAGTCTTGCCAGTATGTAGTAACAAGAATACTCACATAGATTAATACTTAGATGTTTAATTATTTACTGAAGTAGATGGTTGAATGAGAAGTGAGGAACCGTGTTTTACAAAGCAAAATAAGCTTCTTCTCAGGAAAGTAATACTTTGAATAACTGATTACATCCTAAATAACAATGTCAAAGCCAAGGGCATGCATTGCTTTTCATTATTGCACCTGGATGTACAATGTTTGGTTACGTTTGTCAAAATGAGTTGATTTTGGTCATGCTAATTTATCTTTTTTGATTAACTGAGCAGTTGTGTGTCAGTAGATAAGATTGCTAGAGCTGCAGTTGATCTAATTGGTTTCCTGCTGATATCTTTTAACCTGTGCCATGTCCTCAGGTAACTGAACATAGACAGAAGCTTAAGGACTTGGAAGATTTAATTGCAAATCTTGGAACAAGCCAGGACACAGTGAGTGACAAGGCTTTTGAAGAAAGACTCAAAGAAGCTGAAAGAACCATTATGAACTTGCTGAGGGATGCTGAAAACATGAGAGGTATATGTTGTAATTGACACGTTGGACTTAACATTAATTAAGTATTTTTAAAATTCCATCTATCATCATGGTACATTTAATTTATTACAATTTTCTTAATTGAAGTTGTTATTTGGTGGTGCAGAATTTGAAAATCGCTGAAAAGAGACGATGCTGATGAAGCTTTACATTGTGCACTTAAAAATGCGAAATTTCAAATGCTGTCAATGACTCCTACAAGAAAGGGCTAATTAGTTCATTGTTCTAATTGATTGAGGCATTGCATTGGAAAAAGCAATGGGGAACTGAAGGCTCCCCAGGGTCCCAAGTAATCCAGAAACAAAGAGAAGGCTTGAATATATTTCCATTAGTGTGCAGAGAATAGATGTCTATATATGAAGCATTGAGAGAATTTGACAATCTTCAACATTTTGTTACTGTAACTATTAGCTCTCCCAGGATTGTTCAGCTCAGGCTCTCCATGCACTATCCCTTGTCTTACCACCACCACCACCCCACCCTCAAACTCTTTCCCCTTTCTCCTCCCCCGTTCTCTGTCTTGCACTTCCCTTTCACCACAATTTGCCCACTTGAGCTGACACGCCAGTACTTCTCTGTGTTGAGCACAATCTGGAAAAGCACTGAGTAAGTACATAGTCTGTGCGCTGGGTGGGTGACTTCCATGTCCATTACCACAGCTGGCTGATCCTAAAGGACACAATGTGGGTCTGTGGCAGGTGGTGAGGGAACTAACAAGAGTAAAATCTACTTGAACCCATCCTCACCAATCTACTTGTTGCAGATGCATCCATCCATGATAGCATTCATCACCATACAGTCCCTCTGGAGATAAAGCCTGAAGTATATTGTCAGATGCAGCTTGCATTCATATGAAATGATTCATTCTGTGCAAACAAAAGCAAAGTGTTTGAGCGTTATGCCTTTTTAGGATTATTTGGGTGCTCAGCAAGCCTGTAGTCCTCTGGTGCTTTCTCCATGGCAATGCCTTAAACAATCAGAGTTCAAGTGCCAGCCACTCTAGCACCCTTTTTCTCCTGTGGTATAAATTGTTGTGACAATTTGAAAGTTGGCATTTTATTCTTGGCCTGAGTGCAAGGCAAAAGGCTTTTGCAGCATGTCTGTCTTTCCAGACATTTTAGACATGAACCCTTTACACAGCTCTTGTATTTAAAAACTGAGAAGCCTATTTTGTTATTTGTGTGACTTGGTGGAGAACATGACTATCCCTAACGTGACTATTCCTGAACTCATGAGAACAGCTAAACACAATTATGCTTGATAAAATAGATACTAAAATGGCGGATAGAATTTAATGAATTATAATTTCAAAGAATACATAATTGTAAAATTCTGTGAATCAGATAAAATCTATTATTCATCCCTGCTGCTTTTGTTGAATAAATAGAAGTATTTACAGCTGGTTACTTTTATTGGCAGTTCGTCTTCTCAGATGAAGAACTGTCACGTTTAGTGAAATACTGAAAAGCAGCTGGCACTAACAATTTGACAGTGTGAGTAAACAATGTAATTATCATGGTGGTAGGGTGAAGTAGATGCTCATGCATCTGTATAAGAAAACATAACCATTGTGAAATCTTCACCAGTATGGACATATAACGTCAAACAATTTCTATGAACAGATGTAGACAAAAGTCTTATGGACCGTTTGGCTGAAATTAATAACACCCTGTCCACTCAGTGGGGACGTCTTCAAAATATAAAGGATACAGTAGATAACACCGAGGAGTTGGCTGAACAATCCAATAATCGTATCCAGGATGCAGAGAAAGTAATTTCAAATGCTCGGACAGAGCTTGAAAAGGCCAAGGAAATCTTGGACAATGTGGTATGTATACAAACCTCTGTAAATTCAGACAGCGTACATGGTTATAAATGAAATAATGAGTAACATCTGGAGTTAAATATCTTGTAAATTATGATTTAAGTATTTATTTTCACATCCAATAGTTTCCATTCAAGGTGGTCAAAGAAGAGAGATGTATTGAAAAATAAAAGTCTATTGCCATTTTCTTTTTCCTAGCCTGTTTCTTCTGTCCAGCACATTCTGTAATGTACCTTTTGGCCGGTTAAAGGTGTGCAAAATTTCACTTTACGGTGGAAGATAACATACGGTGTTCTGCTGTGGAACTTATAGGGATACATTTTTGGAATGTCTGGGAACTACCTTCTCGTTCAGAGGCAGGGATACCAGCTCTGCGCTAGTTAAATGCTGTGAAAATGTCAGTGAGTTTCGTAGGTGGTCCTAGTTGTGGCCTTAATTGGAGCAGGTTCACAATGCCTGTGACAGCACATTCTTTTGAGAAATATGCTGAAAGTGAGACAACATCAGGGAGCCTTTCTGATGAAGAACTATCGACAGTTGCCTTCCCTTCCTCCTTCCTGAATAAAATCTGTGCTGTTGATTGGAGAATTCACACATTCAGAACCATATTTATAAAAAGTATGTAATGAATTTAAATCTTCTAGATCAGTTGTGGCCCTCTAATTTTTATTTTCTTGTTTGTTAAGAAAAGTGCAGGTTATTGAATGCATGTGGCAGAAGAT
>NC_092745.1:56439486-56460374 GCF_047496795.1 Chiloscyllium punctatum | reverse complement strand
GGTCGGGGGGAGGTGTGAGGCGTGAGGCGTTGGGTTTGCCTGTTACCTGCTCTGCTGTGATGCCGTTTGCGATGGACTGCTGCACGCTCTCCCGGGTCAGCTGCGCAACCACCATGTTGGGGAAGCGATAGAGCATCTCCGAAAACAGGGCGATGAGAGCAAGCTGCAGCTCCGAGTCTACACACGGACGGGGGGGGGGGGGGGGGAGAAGGGAGGGGAGAGAGGGCGAGAGGGGAGGGGAGAGGGGCGAGGGCGAGGGAGGCGAGAGGGGAGGTGGCGAGGGGAGGCGAGAGGGGGAGGGGAGAGGGGGCGAGAGGGGAGGGGAGAGGGGGCGAGAGGGGAGGGGAGAGGGGGCGAGAGGGGAGGGGAGAGGGGGCGAGGGGGGAGGGGAGAGGGGGCGAGGGGGAGGGGGAGGGGGCGAGAGGGGAGGGGCGAGGGGGCGAGAGGGGAGGGGCGAGGGGGCGAGAGGGGAGGGGCGAGGGGGGCGAGAGGGGAGGGGCGAGGGGGCGAGAGGGGGAGGGGCGAGGGGGGCGAGGGGGGAGGGGAGAGGGGGCGAGGGGGGAGGGGAGAGGGGGAGAGGGGGCGAGAGGGGAGGGGCGAGGGGGCGAGAGGGGAGGGGCGAGGGGGCGAGAGGGGAGGGGCGAGGGGGCAGAGGGGAGGGGCGAGGGGGCGGAGAGGGCGAGGGGGCGAGAGGGGAGGGGCGAGGGGGCGAGAGGGGAGGGGCGAGGGGGCGAGGGGAGGGGAGGGGAGAGGGGGCGAGCGAGAGGGGAGGGGCGAGGGGAGCGAGAGGGGAGGGGCGAGGGGGCGAGAGGGGAGGGGAGAGGGGGCGAGGGGGGAGGGGCGAGGGGGCGAGAGGGGAGGGGCGAGGGGGCGAGAGGGGAGGGGCGAGGGGGCGAGAGGGGAGGGGCGAGGGGGCGAGAGGGGAGGGGCGAGGGGGCGAGGGGGAGGGGAGAGGGGGCGAGAGGGGAGGGGCGAGGGGGCGAGAGGGAGGGGCGAGGGGGCGAGAGGGAGGGGCGAGGGGGCGAGAGGGGAGGGGAGAGGGGGCGAGAGGGGAGGGGAGAGGGGGGCGAGAGGGGAGGGGAGAGGGGGCGAGGGGGGCGAGAGGGGAGGGGAGAGGGGGCGAGAGGGGAGGGGCGAGGGGGCGAGAGGGGAGGGGAGAGGGGGCGAGAGGGGAGGGGCGAGGGGGCGAGAGGGGAGGGGCGAGGGGGCGAGAGGGGAGGGGAGAGGGGGCGAGAGAGGAGGGGAGAGGGGCGAGAGGGGAGGGGAGGGAGGGGGGCGAGAGGGGAGGAGAGGGAGAGAGTGGGGGGGGAGGGAGAGGGAGAGGGTGAGGGGGGGAGGGGAGAGGGAGAGGGTGAGAGGGGGGAGAAGGGAGGGTGAGAGGGGGGAGAAGGGAGGGGGAGGGAAAGAGGGAGGGCGAGAGGGAGGGGGGAGTGAGAGGGGGAAAGGGGGGGAGAGAGGGGAGGGGGAGAGAGAGGGGGGAGCGAAAGGGAGAGGGTGAGAAGGGAGGGATAGAGAGAGAGAGGCAGGGGGGAGAGAGGCAGGGGGGGAGAGAGGGAGGGGGGAGAGAGGGAGGGGGGAGAGAGGGAGGGGCAGGAGGGAGAGAGGCAGGGGGGAGAGAGGGAGGGGCAGGAGGGAGAGAGGCAGGGGGGAGAGAGGGAGGGGGGAGAGAGAGGGAGGGGGGAGAGAGGGAGGGGGGAGAGAGGGAGGGGCAGGAGGGGGGGCAGGAGAGGGGGGGGCAGGAGAGGGGGGGCAGGAGAGGGGGGGGGCAGGAGAGGGGGGGGCAGGAGAGGGGGGGGGCAGGAGAGGGGGGGCAGGAGAGGGGGGGGCAGGAGAGGGGGGGGCAGGAGAGGGGGGGGCAGGAGAGGGGGGGGCAGGAGAGGGGAGGCAGGAGAGGGGGAGGCAGGAGAGGGGGAGGCAGGAGAGGGGGGGGCAGGAGGAGGGGGGGGGCAGGAGAGGGGGGGGCAGGAGAGGGGGGGGCAGGAGAGGGGGGGGAGGGGGGGGGCAGGAGAGGGGGGGGAGGCGGCGGGAGGGAGGGGTGGGAGAGGGAGGGGTGGGAGGGAGAAAACAGATTGAGGCTTTCAGTGCACACACCCCGGATTCTTCCCCAAGGACCCCACCCACATCCCACAACTCACCCCAGCACAGGAGGCGAAGGGCCCGCAAGGGAGGCAGGGGGCAGGGAGAGCACCCGAGGGAGGGAGAAGTGAGGAGGGGAAGAGGGGGTGGGGAAAGGGGAAGAGGGGGGGAGGGAAAGGGGGGGGGGGGGGGAGGGGAAGGGGGGGAGGGGAGGGGAAAAGGGGGGACGGGGAGGGGAGGGGAAAAGGGGAAGAGGGGAAGGGGGGAGGAGGGAGGAGGAGGGAGGAGGAGGGGGGTGGGGGGGGAGGAGGGGGGGAGGAGGGGAGGGGGGAGGGGAGGGGGAGGGGAGGAGGGGGGAAGGGGGGGGAAGGGGGGGAAGGGGGGAGGGGGGGAGAGGGGAAGAGGGGGGAGGGGGGGAGAGGGGAAGAGGGGGGGAGGGGAAGAGGGGGAGGGGGAGGGGGAGGGGAAGAGGGGGAGGGGAAGAGGGGGGAGGGGAAGAGGGGGGAGGGGAAGAGGGGGGAGGGGAAGAGGGGGGAGGGGAGAGGGGGGAGGGGAGGGGAAGAGGCGGGGGGGGAGGGGAAGAGGCGGGGGGGAGGGGAAGAGGCGGGGGGAGGGGAAGAGGCGGGGGGGAGGGGAAGAGGCGGGGGGGAGGGGAAGACGGGGGGGGGGAAGGGAAGACGGGGAGGGGAGGGGAAGACGGGGAGGGAAGAGGGGGGAGGGGAGGAGGGTGGAGGGGAAGGTGGGGGAATGGGGGAGGTGAGGTGGGGGGAGGTGAGGAGGGGGGAGGTGAGGAGGGGGGAGGTGAGGAGGGGGGAGGGGAGGAGGGGGGAGGGGAAGAGGGGGGATACAGCGAGCGAGGGAGGGAGGGAGGGGGTGTACAGCGAGGGAGGGAGGGATGGAGGGAGGGGTGTAGAGCACCCAGTGACCACCACCCCCCCAGCCCAGGATGGGTAGAGGGGTGACCTTGTGGAGGAGCCTCACCGGTGTAAGCGTAGACCCTGTAGTTGGTCTCCACGACGATGTATCCCTGACGGTGCACATCCACCGAAGCACCGGAGACTCCGGACGCCAGGTTAATGGCCAAACGGGTGGGATAGAACCGGCGGGACTTACGCTGCAGATAGAGGAAAGGGAGGGGGAGGGGGAGAGAGAGAGAGAGAGAGAGAATACCTTTATCCAAAGTCTGCCACCTTCCCGAACCGATCAGTGCTGTGCTGCCATACTGGGCTGTACCACCACCAACCCACCCACAATATCGTACCTTTATCAGGAGAGTCACAGCAGTGATTGTCCCATGGAATGGGACACTGTGCCCTGTGCTCGGATGGTATAAGACCTGGCCAAACAGTGGGACTTTTGGGATACTGGCAAAGGAGGTTAATGAGGTGTGGGAAGGTTATTCCAAAGGTAAGCACTGAGTTGTAGAACCCCGACAGAGCGAGTGGAGGCTATTCAGCCCATCGAGTCCTGACCGACCCCTCCGAACAGCATCCCACCCAGACCCACACTATACCCTGTAATCACACAGGGAAATCCCATTTATTATCCCCATTGTAGACTGTGCTGTAGGGGTGGTGCAGCAGCTCCGTGGGTTAGCACTGCTGCCTCACGGCGTCAGGGGCCTGGGTTCAATACCAGCCTTGGGGGCGACTGTCTGGGTGGAGTTTGCACATCCTCCCAGTGTCTGCGTGGGTTTCCTCCGGGTGCTCCGGTTTCCTCCCACAGTCCAAAGGTGCGCAGGTTTGGGGGTGGGTTGGCCAAGCTCAATGTAGGGTGGGATGCTCTTCGGAGGGCCCAGTGCGGGGTTTGATGGGCCCAATGGCCTCCACCCGCACTGCAGGAATTCTACAAACCTCAGGGACCCCCGCCCCCCTCCCCCAAGGCATTCCAACGGTGCATTCCTGCCCTCACCTCGCCCCAGTCATTCAGAAGCTTGGTGGTAGAGAGAAGGGGTTAAATGGGATGTTAAGCTTTTTTTTGGGGAGGTGGGGTGGGGGGCTCCAGCACACCCTCTGCCTGTCTGTCCTGCCAGCCACTGACCCAGCGAGGGTTCCCCGTTCACAATGCCCTCTGGTTAAGGGGGTGGGGTCAGCCAGTCCTGTCACTCCACTCGCTATCACCAACACCGACTTGCAACTGGGAATGGTGTAGAGAGAGCCTCACTGTCACTCTCCCAGAGTAGAGGGAGTTGGACTCGGTCCCTCTATTCCCTGCTGAGCTGGGCTGATGACGGAGCAGTCCAAGCACCCTCACCCCCACCCCCACCCCCACCCTCACCCCCACCCTCACCCCCACCCCCCACCCCCACCCTCACCCCCACCCCCACCCTCACCCCTGCCATCGTCAGGTCTGACCCACAGCGAGAGCTGCCCAACCCAGTCACCCTTACCTTCCTCTGGAAGACGAGCCCAAATTCCCTCAGGTGCTGCAGGAAGGTCAGTAGGGAGTCACTCATCCCTTCCACAGAGTAGTCCTGCAGGGAGGCAGACAGGAGCAGTGGTTAGGGCTGGACAGACTGACAGAGGGCCCAGCCACTGGGGAAGGGATGTCACCGGGTGGTCTCACAGCACTGCAGGGACAGAGTCAGGGTCCACACAGTGTGTGTGTGTGTGTGTGTGTGTGTGTGTGTGTGTGTGTGTGTGTGTGTGAGAGAGAGAGAGTGTGTGTGTGTGTGTGTGTGTGTGTGTGGAGAGAGTGAGGCAGAGGGAGAGTGAGAGGGAGAGTGAGGGGGAGACAGAGTGTGAGAGAGACCAGGAGTGTACGTGGAGAGAGACCAGGAGTGTACGTGAGAGCGAGAGCATGAGTGTGCAGGTTCTGCGTGACAGAGTGAGAGAGTCTGAGCGTGTGAGAGAGCCCGAGTGTGCGAGAGCGTGAGTGAGAGGATGTGTGTGAGCAAGTGAGCGTAACAGCATGAGTGAACATGAGAGTGAGCGAGCGGTGAGAGAGTGAGCGTGAGAGAGTGAATGTGAGAGTGAGTGAGCGTGAGAGTGAGTGAGCGTGAGAGTGAGTGAGCGTGAGAGTGAGTGCATGAGACAGTGTGCATGAGAGTGTGCATGAGACAGTGAGTGTGTGAGAGGTGAGCGCGAGAGTGAATGTGAGTGAGTGTGCGTGAGAGTGTGTGAATTTGTGAACGAGCATTAGAAAGTGAGCGTGCGTGAGCGTGTGAGTGAGTTGAGTGTGAGTGTGAGTGTGAGTGTGAGTGTGAGCTGTGAGCGTGAGCGTGAGAGTGAGAGTGAGAGTGAGAGTGAGCGTGAGCGTGAGCGTGAGCGTGAGAGTGAGAGTGAGAGTGAGAGTGAGCGTGAGCGTGAGCGTGAGCGTGAGCGTGAGCGTGAGAGTGAGAGTGAGAGTGAGAGTGAGCGTGAGAGTGAGCGTGAGAGTGAGCGTGAGAGTGAGAGTGAGAGTGAGCGTGAGAGAGAGCGTGAGAGAAGAGAGTGAGAGAGAGAGTGAGCGTGAGAGTGAGCGTGAGAGAGTGAGAGTGAGAGTGAGCGTGAGCGTGAGAGTGAGCGTGAGAGTGAGCGTGAGAGTGAGCGTGGAGAGTGAGAGTGTGAGTGTGAGTGAGCGTGAGAGTGAGAGTGAGAGTGAGAGTGAGAGTGAGCGTGAGAGTGAGAGTGAGCGTGAGAGTGAGCGTGAGAGTGAGCGGTGAGCGTGTGAGCGTGTGAGCGTGGTGAGTGAGCTGTGAGCGTGTGAGAGTGCGTGAGAGTGAGGAGTGCGTGAGAGAGTGAGAGTGCGTGAGAGAGTGAGAGTGCGTGAGAGAGTGAGAGTGCGTGAGAGAGAGTGCGTGAGAGAGAGTGAGAGAGTGAGAGTGCGTGAGAGAGTGAGAGTGCGTGAGAGAGAGAGTGCGTGAGAGAGTGAGAGAGTGAGAGTGAGAGTGCGTGAGAGTGAGAGTGCGTGAGAGTGAGAGTGCGCGTGGAGAGAGAGAGAGAGAGAGAGTGCGTAAGAGAGAGTGCGCGAGAGAGCGAGTGCGCGTGAGAGAGTGCGCGTGAGAGAGTGCGCGTGAGAGAGTGCGCGTGAGAGATGTGCGCGTGAGAGAGTGCGCGTGAGAGAGTGCGCGTGAGAGAGTGCGCGTGAGAGAGTGCGCGTGAGAGAGTGCGCGTGAGAGAGTGCGCGTGAGAGAGTGCGCGTGAGAGAGAGAGTGCGTGAGGAGAGGCGAGAGAGAGTGCGTGAGAGAGAGAGTGCGTGAGAGAGAGAGTGCGTGAGAGAGAGAGTGCGGGAGAGAGAGAGGTGCGGGAGAGAGAGAGTGCGGGAGAGAGAGTGTGCGAGAGAGAGTGAGAGTGAATATGAGTGTGCATGAGTGAGTGAGCATGAGAGAGAGTGTGCGGGAGCGAGTGAGTGAATGAATGTGAGTGAGTGAGCTTGACAGTGAGTCTGCGTGAGTGAGTGAATGGGAGTGAGTCTGCGTGAGTGAGTGAGCATGAGAGTGAGTGATTGTGAGTGAGCATGAGTGTGTGCATGAGTGAGTGAGTGTGCGTGAGATTGTGTGAGTGAATGTGAGTGTGCGTGAGAGCGTGAGCGTGTGGTGAGACTGAGCGTGCGTGAGAGAGTGAAGTGTGCGTGAGAGTGAGTGAGCGTGAGAGCGTAAGTGAATGTGAATGAGTGTACGTGAACAAATGTGAGTGAGTGAGCGTGAGTGAGTGAGAGAGAGTGAATGTGAGTGTGCATGAGAGTGAGAGTGTGCGTGAGAGAGGGCGCGTGACTATGCGAGTGTGTGTGAGAGTGAGTGAGTGCGCATGAGAGCGCGAGTGAATGCGAGTGTGCATGAGTGTGTGAATGTAAGCGAGTGTGCGTGTGGTGCACGAGAGTATGAGTGAATGTGTGCATGAGTGATTGTGAGTGAGTATGGTTGTGAGTGAGTGTGCGTGAGGGTGCATGAGAGTGAGTGATGTGTGAGTGTGCATTAGTGAGTGAGCATGAGTGAGTGAGCATGAGTGAGTGAGCGTGAGTGAGTGAATGTGAGTGAGGAGAGTGAGCGAATGTGAGTGAGAGAAGTGAGCGTGAGAGAGTGAGCGTGAGAGAGAGTGAGTGTGAGAGCGTGAGTGAATGGGAGTGAGTGTGCGTGAGAGTGAGTGTGAATGTGAGTGAGTGAGTGAATGTAAGTGTACGTGAGTGAGTGAGCGTGAGACTGTGAGAGCGTGAGTGTGCATGAGAGAGTGAATGTGAGTGTGAGAGTGAGTGCACGAGTGTGAGTGAGAGTGAGTGCGCGTGAGAGAGTGAGTGTACGTGAGTGAAGTGAGCGTGAGAGTGTGAGTGTATGTGAGTGAGCGTGGGTGAGCGTGAGCGAGGTGAGCATGAGAGTGAGTGTGTAAGCGAGGAGAGCGCATGCGTGAGAGCGTGAGTGTGCGTGAGTGTGTGCGAGTGAGTGAATGTGGAGTGAGTGTGCGTGAGAGAGTGAGGTGTACGAGAGCATGAGTGAATGTGAGTGAGCGTGAGCGTTAGCGTGAGTGAGTGTGTGTGAGAATGAGTGAGCGTGACAGAGTGAGTGAATGTGAGTGAGCATGAGAGAGTGAGTGGTGCGTGACAGCGTAAGTGAATGGGAATGAGTGTGCGTGAGTGTGTGTGTGAGAGCGTGAGTGAATGCGAGTGAGTGTGCGTGAGTGTGAGTGAATGTGTGAGTGAGCGTGAGACAGTGAGTGTGCGTGAGAGCGTGAATGAATGTGAGTGAGTCAGTGAGTGTGAGAGTGTGCATGAGAGCGTGAGTGAATGTGATGTGAGTGTGAGAGAGAGAGAGAGAGCTTGAGAGCGTGAACGAATGCGAGAGTGAGTGTGAGTGAGCGAGCATGAGAGTGAGGTGAGCGTGAGAGTGTGTGAGAGCACGAGTGAATGTGTGAGTATGCGTGAGAGTGAGCGTATGAGACTGTGAGCGAGTGAATGTGGGAGAGGTGAGCGAGTGTGAGAATGAGTAAGCGTGAATGAGCGTGAGAGTGTGCGAGTGAGTGAGCGAGAGAGCGACCGTGAGAGAGTTGAGCGAGAGCGAGAGCACGTGTTTGAGTGTGCGTGTTTGAGTGTGCGTGCAAGTGAGCGTGAGTGAGTGAGTGAATGTGAGTGAGCATGCGTGAATGCATGAATGTGCCGATAGCGTGAGTGAATGTGTGTGCGCGTGAGAGTGAAAGTGAGTAAGTGTGAGAGAATTTGTGCATAAGTGAGTGAGTGTACGTGAGACTATGAGTGAATGTGAGTGTGTGTGAGTGAGGGAGTGAGCGTGAGAGAGTGAGCGAATGTGGGTCAGTTAGCGTGAGAGAAAGTGTGCGTAAGAGTGAGTGAATGCGAGTGTGCGTGACAGCGTTAGTGAATGTGAGTGAGTGTGCGAGAGAGTGTGCGCGTGAGAGCGAGGTGAATGTGTGAGTGAGCATGAGACAGCGAGCGTGAGAGCGAGTAAATGCGAGTGAGCGAGTAAATGCGAGTGAGTGTGCGTGTGTGAATGTGTGAGTGAGCGTGAGACAGTGAGTGAGCGTGAGAACGTGAGTGAATGTGAGTGAGTCAGTGAGTGTGAGAGTGTGTGTGACAGCGTGAGTGAATGTGAGTGAGTGTGAGAGAGAGAGAGAGAGCTTGAGAGCGTGAACGAATGCGAGAGAGAGCGTGAGTGAGCGAGCATGAGAGTGAATGAGCGTGAGAGAGTGAGTGTGAGAGAGTGAGCGTGAGAGTGAATGTGAGAGTGTGAGAGAGGCGTGAGTGAATGTGAGTGAATGTGAGTGAGTGAGCGAGAGGTTGCGTGAGAGTGTGAGTGAATGTGAGAGTGAGCGTGAGAGAGTGAGTGAGCGTAAGTGACTGAGTGAGCGTGACAGTGTGTGTGTGTGAATGTGAGTATGAGAGAGAGTGAGTGTGCGAGAGAGTTGTGCGAGAGAGTGTGCGTGAGAGTGTGCGTGAGAGTGTGCGTGAGAGTGTGCGTACGTGAGTGAGTGCGCGTGAGCGTGAGAGAATGAGAGTGAGTGAGCGTGAGAGAATGAGAGTGAGTGAGCGTGAGAGAATGCGAGTGAGTGAGTGTGCGAGAGCGTGAGTGAATGTGAGTGTGAGCGTGGGAGGAGTGTGTGTAAGAGCGTGAGTGAATGTTAGTGAGTGTGCGTGAGACAGTGAGAGTGTGAGTGTGTGCGTGAGTGTGTGCGTGAGTATGTGCATGAGTGTGTGAGAGCACAAGTGAATGTGTGAGTGTGCGAGAGAGTGAGCGTGTGAGACTGTGAGCGAGTGAGTGTGGGAGAGTGAGTAAGCGTGAATGAGCGAGAGAGCGTGCATGAGAGAGAGCGTGCGTGAGAGAGAGCGTGCGTGAGAGAGAGCGTGCGTGAGAGAGAGCGTGCGTGAGAGAGAGCGTGCGTGTTTGAGCGTGCGTGTTTGAGCGTGCGTGTTTGAGCGTGCGTGTTTGAGCATGCGTGTTTGAGCGTGCGTGCAAGTGAGAATGAGTGAGTGAGCGTGAGAGAATGCGCGTGCGTGAGTGAGTGAATGGGAGCGAGTGTGAGAGAGAGGGTGCGTGAGAGCGTGAGTGAATGTGAGTGAGTGTGAGAGTGTGCGTGAGAGCGTGAGTGAATGTGTGAGTGAGCGTGAGACAGTGAGCGAGCGTGAGAGCGAGAGTGTGCGTGAGAGCGTGAGTGAATGTGAGTGAGTGTGAGAGTGTGCGTGAGAGCGTGAATGAATGTGAGTGAGTCAGTGAGTGTGAGAGTGTGCATGAGAGCGTGAGTGAATGTGAGTGAGTGTGAGAGTGTGCGTGAGAGCGTGAGTGAATGTGTGAGTGAGCGTGAGACAGTGAGCGAGCGTGAGAGCGAGAGTGTGCGTGAGAGCGTGAGTGAATGTGAGTGAGTGTGAGAGTGTGCGTGAGAGCGTGAGTGAATGTGAGTGAGTGTGAGAGAGAGAGAGAGCTTGAGAGCGTGAGCGAATGCGAGAGTGAGCGTGAGCGAGTGAGCATGAGTGAGAGTGAGTGAGCATGAGAGAGTGAGCGTGAGAGAGTGAGCGAGAGAGCGTGAGAGAGTGAGCGAGTGAGCATGAGTGAGAGTGAGTGAGCGTGAGAGAGTGAGCGCGAGAGAGCGCGCGAGAGAGAGCGCGAGAGAGAGCGCGAGAGAGAGCGCGAGAGAGAGCGCAGAGAGAGAGCGCGAGAGAGCGCGCGAGAGAGCGCGCGAGAGAGCGCGCGAGAGAGAGCGCGAGAGAGAGCGCGAGAGAGAGCGCGAGAGAGCGCGCGAGAGAGAGCGCGCGAGAGAGCGCGCGAGAGAGAGCGCGAGAGAGAGCGCGAGAGAGCGCGCGAGAGAGAGCGCGAGAGAGAGCGCGAGAGAGAGCGCGAGAGAGAGCGCGCGAGAGAGCGCGCGAGAGAGCGCGAGAGAGAGCGCGAGAGAGAGAGCGCGAGAGAGAGCGCGAGAGAGAGCGCGAGAGAGAGCGCGAGAGAGAGCGCGAGAGAGAGCGCGAGAGAGAGCGCGAGAGAGAGCGCGAGAGAGAGCGCGAGAGCGCGCGAGAGAGAGCGCGAGAGAGAGCGCGAGAGAGAGCGCGAGAGAGCGCGAGAGAGAGCGCGAGAGCGCGCGAGAGCGTGAGTGAATGTGAGTGAGTGAGCGAGAGTGTACGTGAGAGTGTGAGTGAGCGTGAGAGTGTGAGTGAGCGTGAGAGTGTGAGTGAGCATGAGAGTGAGTGAGCGTAAGTGACTGTGAGTGAGCGTGACAGAGAGTGAGCATGACAGTGAGTGAGTGAATGTGAGTGAGTGTGAGAGTGTGCGTGAGAGCGTGAGTGAATGCAAGTGAGTGTGCGTGAGAGTGAGTAAATGTGTGAGTGAGCGTGAGACAGTGAGTGTGCGTGAGAGCGTGAGTGAATGCAAGTGAGTGTGCGTTGAGAGTGAGTAAATGTGTGAGTGAGCGTGAGACAGTGAGTGTGCGTGAGAGCGTGAATGAATGTGAGTGAGTCAGTGAGTGTGAGAGTGTGCATGAGAGCGTGAGTGAATGTGAGTGAGTGTGAGAGAGAGAGAGAGAGCTTGAGAGCGTGAGCGAATGCGAGAGTGAGCATGAGTGAGTGAGCATGAGTGAGAGTGAGTGAGCGTGAGCGAGAGAGCGAGAGAGAGAGAGCGCGCGAGAGAGCGCTCGAGAGAGAGCGCGAGAGAGAGAGCGCGAGAGAGAGAGCGCGAGAGAGAGAGCGCGAGAGAGAGAGCGCGAGAGAGAGAGCGCGAGAGAGAGAGCGCGAGAGAGAGAGAGAGCGCGCGAGAGAGAGCGCGAGAGAGAGAGCGCGAGAGAGAGAGCGCGAGAGAGAGAGCGCGAGAGAGAGAGCGCGAGAGAGAGCGCGAGAGAGAGCGCGAGAGAGTAAGTGAATGTGAGTGAATGTGAGTGAATGTGAGTGAGTGAGCGAGAGTGTACGTGAGAGTGTGAGTGAGCATGAGAGTGAGTGAGCGTAAGTGACTGTGAGTGAGCGTGACAGAGAGTGAGCATGACAGTGAGTGAGAGAGTGAGTGAATGTGAGTGAGCATGAGTGAGCGTGACAGTGTGTGTGACAGTGAGTGAGCGTGAGAGAATGCGAGTGTGCGAGCATGAGTGTGAGTGAGTGTGCGAGAGCGTGAGTGTATGAGAGTGTGTGAGAGCACGAGTGAATGTGTGAGTATGCGTGAGAGTGAGCGTATGAGACTGTGAGCGAGTGAATGTGGGAGAGTGAGCGAGTGTGAGAATGAGTAAGCGTGAATGAGCGTGAGAGTGTGCGAGTGAGTGAGCGAGAGAGCGACCGTGAGAGAGTGAGCGAGAGCGAGAGCACGTGTTTGAGTGTGCGTGTTTGAGTGTGCGTGCAAGTGAGCGTGAGTGAGTGAGTGAATGTGAGTGAGCATGCGTGAATGCATGAATGTGCGATAGCGTGAGTGAATGTGTGTGCGCGTGAGAGTGAAAGTGAGTAAGTGTGAGAGAATTTGTGCATAAGTGAGTGAGTGTACGTGAGACTATGAGTGAATGTGAGTGTGTGTGAGTGAGGGAGTGAGCGTGAGAGAGTGAGCGAATGTGGGTCAGTTAGCGTGAGAGAAAGTGTGCGTAAGAGTGAGTGAATGCGAGTGTGCGTGACAGCGTTAGTGAATGTGAGTGAGTGTGCGAGAGAGTGTGCGCGTGAGAGCGAGTGAATGTGTGAGTGAGCATGAGACAGCGAGCGTGAGAGCGAGTAAATGCGAGTGAGTGTGCGTGTGTGAATGTGTGAGTGAGCGTGAGACAGTGAGTGAGCGTGAGAACGTGAGTGAATGTGAGTGAGTCAGTGAGTGTGAGAGTGTGTGTGACAGCGTGAGTGAATGTGAGTGAGTGTGAGAGAGAGAGAGAGAGCTTGAGAGCGTGAACGAATGCGAGAGAGAGCGTGAGTGAGCGAGCATGAGAGTGAATGAGCGTGAGAGAGTGAGTGTGAGAGAGTGAGCGTGAGAGTGAATGTGAGAGTGTGAGAGAGCGTGAGTGAATGTGAGTGAATGTGAGTGAGTGAGCGAGAGGTTGCGTGAGAGTGTGAGTGAATGTGAGAGTGAGCGTGAGAGAGTGAGTGAGCGTGACTGTGAGTGAGCATGATTGTGTGTGTGTGTGAATGTGAGTGAGTATGAGAGAGAGTGTGTGCGAGTGAGCGTGCGAGTGAGCGTGCGAGAGTGAGCGAGCGTGAGAGAATGCGAGTGAGTGAGCATGAGAGTGAGTGAGTGTGCGAGAGCGTGAGTGAATGTGAGTGAGTGCGCTGAGAGGGTGAGCCAGCATGAGAGAGAGAGTGAATGTGAGTGTGAGCGTGGGGAGGAGTGTGTGTAACAGCGTGAGTGAATGTTAGTGAGTGTGCGTGAGACAGTGAGAGTGTGAGCGTGTGCATGAGTGTGAGAGAGTGTGTGAGAGCACGAGTGAATGTGTGAGTGTGCGTGAGAGTGAGTGTGTGAGACTGTGAGCGAGTGAGTGTGGGAGAGTGAGTGAGCGTGAGTGTGTAAGTGTGAATGAGCGTGAGAGTGAGCGAGAGAGTGACCGTGAGAAAGAGAGAGAGAGAGCGTGAGGAGAGAGAGAGAGAGAGCGTGAGAGAGAGAGAGCGTGAGAGAGAGAGAGCGTGAGAGAGAGAGAGCGTGAGAGAGAGAGAGCGTGAGAGAGAGAGAGAGCGTGAGAGAGAGAGCGTGAGAGGGAGAGAGCGTGAGAGAGCGAGCGTGCGTGAGAGCGAGCGTGCGTGAGCGTGCGTGCAAGTGAGAGTGAGTGAGTGAGCGTGAGAGAGTGTGCGTGCGTGAGTGAGTGAATGGGAGTGAGCGAGCGTGAGAGAGAGCGTGCGTGAGAGAGAGCGTGCGTGAGAGAGAGCGTGCGTGAGAGAGAGCGTGCGTGAGAGAGAGCGTGCGTGAGAGAGAGCGTGCGTGAGAGAGTGAGCATGCGTGAATGCGTGAATGTGCGATAGCGTGAGTGAATGTGTGTGCGCGTGAGAGAGTGAAAGTGAGTAAGCGTGAGAGTTTGTGCGTGAGTGAGTGAGTGTACGTGAGACTATGAGTGAATGTGAGTGTGCGTGAGTGAGGGAATGTGCGTGAGTGAGGGAATGTGCGTGAGTGAGGGAATGTGGGTCAGTGAGCGTGAGAGTGAGTGTGCGTAAGAGTGAGTGAATGAGAGTGTGCGTGACAGCGTTAGTGAATGTAAGTGAGTGTGCGAGAGAGTGTGCGTGAGAGCGTGAGTGAATGCGTGAGTGAGCGTGAGACAGTGAGCGAGAGTGTGCGTGAGAGCGTGAGTGAATGTGAGTGAGTGAGTGAGCGTGAGAGAATGCGAGTGAGCGAGCATGAGAGTGAGTATGCGAGAACGTGAGTGAATGTGAGTGAGTGCGCGAGAGAGGGTGAGCCAGCATGAGAGAGTGAGTGAATGTGAGTGTGAGCGTGAGAGTGTGCATGAGTGTGTGTGTGTGTGAGAGCGAGTGAATGTGTGAGTGCTTGAGAGAGCGAGTGTGAGAGACTGAGAGACTGTGAGCGAGTGAGTGTGCGAGAATGAGCAAGCGTGAGTGAGCAAGCGTGAATGAGTGAGAGTGTGCGTGAGCGTGAGAGCGAGAGCAAGTGTGAGAGAGTGAGTGAGAGTGAGTGCGTGAGTGAGTGAGTAGTGTGAGAGTGGGAGACTGGGAGAGTGTGTGTAAGAGAGTGAGCGTGAGAGAGTGTGAGAGCAAGTGAGAGTGTGAGCGAGTGAGAGTGCGAGCGAGTGAGCGAGAGTAAGTGTGAGCGTGAGAGTGTGCGCGAGAGAGTCTGAGAGAGAGTGAGAATCAGAGAGTGAGAGCGAGAGAGAGAGTGAGCGTGCATGAGAGCATGAATGAATGAGTGTGCGTGAGAATGAGTGAATGTGTGTGTGCGTGAGTGTGAGAGTGTGCCTGACAACGAGAGAGAGTGTGAGAGTGTGAGCAAGAGTAAGCATGAGTGAATGTGAGTGAGTGAGTGAGTGAGCATGAGTGTGTGTGTGAGTGAGCATGAATAAGCGTGAGTGTGTGAGAGAGTGAGAGAGTGAGAGTGAGAGAGAGTGTGAGTGTGTGAGAGAGAGCGAGAGAGTAGTGTGAGAGTGTGAGCGGAGTGTGTGTGAGTGGTGCGTGAGTGAGTAGTGTGAGCGAGAGCGTGTGAGCGAGAGCGTGTGAGCGAGAGAGTGTGTGAGTGTGAGAGTGAAAGTGGGTGTGAGAGTGTGTGAGTGTGTGAGTGCGAGAGTGAAAGTGGGTGTGAGAGTGAGTGAGTGAGTGAGAGTGTGTGAGTGAGTGTGCGTGAGAGAGTGTGCGTGAGAGAGTGTGCTCCTTGTTCTAACTTTGAGTCATAGAAGCACGAGAGCGGGAAGCTGGCCATTTGGCCCATCAAGTTGACGCCGAGCCACTGAAGAACATCTCACCCAGACCATGTGGAATGAATGGCACTACATAAACGAAAGTGTTTCTGACTGCAGTGCTCCCAGAGCACCACGCCCCACACCCCCTGGCCCCTTAGTGTCAATGATTGAACCCTCGTACAGGAGTACGGGAACTGAAACAATCAGACTCCCAAGGACACGCCGGAAAGCTGGGCACACTGACCAACGCTCCCTCTGAAAGGGCGAGCTGGGGAGTAGGCCCAGCTGCCTGTGGCCAAAGCCCACTGGGTCAATGAACCCAGTTACAATGTGCAGAGGGCTTTGACCATTTTAACCACCTCGGTCAACTCAACGGGAAACTCCCAAAAAGCAACCACTGCTCACTCTGACCTCGCACGGACAAAAGGGGCAGCCCTTTAGAATCGTGCCATCCCTACAGTGCAGTAACAGGCCCTTCGGCCCAACAAGAAACACACTGACCCTCTGAAGAGCAACCCACCCAGACCCATTCCCCTCCCCTCCCCTATTACTCGACATTTAATCCTGACTGATGCACCTAACCTGCACATCCCTGGGCACTGTGGGACAATTTAGCACGGCCAATCCACCCTAACCTGCACATCCCTGGGCACTGTGGGACAATTTAGCACGGCCAATTCACCCTAACCTGCACATCCCTGGGAACTGTGGGACAATTTAGCACGGCCAATCCACCCTAACCTGCACATCCCTGGGCACTATGGGACAATTTAGCACGGCCAATCCACCCTAACCTGCACATCTTTGGACTGTGGGAGGAAACCGGAGCACCCGGAGGAAACCCACGCAGACACGGGGAGAATGTGCAAACTCCACAAAGACAGTCGCCCGAGGCTGGGATCAAACCCGGGTCCCTGGCACCGGGAGGCAGCAGGGCTAACCACTGTGCCACCGTGTCGCACCAACAACATGGAGGACAGATGAGGAAGACCTGGGGTTATTTGTCATGCACCTCTCCCCAACCCTGATGATTGAAAATACTGAGTACAGACACCGCTGAAGAGAACGTTCACTGTCTCAGCCAAGGCCAAGAGGTTTCTGAACAGCGTGTAGCTGCCGAAGAGATCTCTTCACTCTGATCCGATGAACTGCACTCACGACTCAGACAGGACAAGAACGCTGACACTCAGTTACCTCAGAAAGGGCTCCTTAATGCAATACTGCTCCCATTAACTTTGTTAGGCCAGACCGCAGATCGATGGGAATCAGCTGCAGTTACTGGGGGAAAACGGCCAAGTCTGTGAGATATTCCAGCCCCTTAACGCCAATTACCAACACCGGAAAATTCCCAAACAGCTCAGTCTTCTGACTGTCCACTGCCTGCAGCATTCCCTGAACAACAGCCTCTTCCCTCCCTCCATCTACCCACAGCTCCTGCTCACCCCCTCTCTCTGTCCCCCTCATTCCCCCTCTCCCTCCCTGTACCCACAGCTCACTGCCTCACCCGTCTCTCTCTGTCCCCCTCGTTCCCCCTCTCCCTCCCTCCCTGTACCCACAGCTCACTGCCTCACCCCCTCTCTCTGTCCCCCTCATTCACCCCTCTCCCTCCCTCCATCTACCCACAGCTCACTCCCTCACCCCCTCTCTCTGTCCCCCTCATTCACCCCTCTTCCTCCCTCCATCTACCCACAGCTCACTCTCTCACCCCCTCTCTCTGTCCCCCTCGTTCACCTCTCCCGTCCCTGTACCCACAGCTCACTCTCTCACCCCCCTCTCTCTGTCCCCCTCGTTCCCCCTCTCCCTCCCTCTCTGTTTACCCACAGCTCACTCCCTCACCCCCTCTCTCTGTCCCCCTCATTCCCCCTCTCCCTCCCTCCCTGTACCACAGCTCACTCCCTCACCCCATCTCTGTCCCCCTCATTCCCCCCTCTCCCTTCCCTCAGTTTACCCACAGCTCACTCCCTCACCCCCTCTCTCTGTCCCCCTCATTCACCCTCTCCCTCCCTCCATCTACCCACAGCTCACCCCCTCTCTCTGTCCCCCTCTCCCTGCTTCACCCCCTCTCTCTGTCCCCCTCATTCCCCCTCTCCCTCCCTCCCTCCGTTTACCACAGCTCACTCCCTCACCCCCCCCTCTCTCTGTCCCCCTCGTTCCCCCTCTCCCTCCCTCCATCTACCCACAGCTCACTCCCTCACCCCCTCTCTCTGTCCCCCCTCATTCCCCCTCTCCCTCCCTCCATCTACCCACAGCTCACTCCCTCACCCCCCCTCTCTGTCCCCCTCATTCCCCCTCTCCCTCCCTCCATCTACCCACAGCTCACTCCCTCACCCCCTCTCTCTGTCCCCCTCGTTCACCTCTCCCTCCTGTACCCACAGCTCACTCCCTCAACCCCCTCTCTGTCCCCCCTCATTCCCCCTCTCCCTCCCTGTACCCACAGCTCACTCCCTCACCCCCTCTCTGTCCCCCTCTCCTTCCCCCCCTCCCTGTACCCACAGCTCACTGCCTCACCCCCCTCTCTGTCCCCCCTCATTCCCCCTCTCCCTCCCTCCCTCAGTTTACCCACAGCTCACTCCCTCACTCCCCTCTCTCTGTCCCCCTCGTTCCCCCCTCTCCCTCCCTCCCTGTACCCACAGCTCACTCCCTCACCCCCTCTCTCTGTCCCCCTCATTCACCCCTCTCCCTCCCTCCATCTACCCACAGCTCACTCCCTCACCCCCTCTCTCTGTCCCCCTCATTCCCCCTCTCCCTCCCTGTACCCACAGCTCACTGCCTCACCCCCTCTCTCTGTCCCCCCTCATTCCCCCTCTCCCTCCCTCCCTCAGTTTACCCACAGCTCACTCCCTCACCCCCCTCTCTCTGTCCCCCTCATTCCCCCTCTCCCTCCCTCCCTGTACCCACAGCTCACTGCCTCACCCCCTCTCTCTGTCCCCCTCGTTCCCCCTCTTTCTCTGGGTCCTCTCCATCTGCTGAGACTCAGCAGAGCTCCCCCCTCCGCCCGTCCCCTCCACCTCCACCCCCCCCCACCCCCCCCTCCACCTCCACCCCCCCCCCCCTCCGTGTTCGTGACCTTTTGGGGTGTGAAATGCTATCAGCAGCAGGTACACTGTACCACTGCAGCCCAAGAGCACAGCTCAAAGTGAGATCCTGTGGAGACTCAGGAATACACTGGCCTTTCCATCACTGAGCTCGGTCAGACACCTGCCTCTCAAACAGCACCATCCCCACCCCCTACACAGTACACCATCCCGATGCCTTTTAAATGTTGTAATTGTACCAGCCTCCACCACATCCTCTGGCAGCTCATTCCATACACACACCACCCCCTGGGTGAAAAAGTTGCCCCTTAGGTCTCTTTATATCTTTTCCCTCTCACCCCTAAACCTATGCCCTCTAGTTCTGGACTCCCCCCACCCCAGGGAAAAGACTTTGTCTATTTATCCGATCCATGCCCCTCATGATTTTATAAACCGCTCTAAGGTCACCCCTCAGCCTCCAAAGCTCCAGGGAAAACAGCCCCAGTCTATTCAGCCTCTCCCTGTAGCTCAAACCCTCCAACCCTGGCAACATCCTTGTAAATCTTTTCTGAACCCTTTCAAGTTTCACAACATCCTTCCTACAGCAGGGAGACCCGAACTGAATACAGTATTCCAAAAGTGACCTGACCAATGTACAGCCGCAACATGACCTCCCTGGGGTGGCACGGTGGCACAGTGGTTAGCACTGCTGCCTCACAGCACCAGGGACCCTGGTTCGACCCACCCTCGGGCGACTCTGTGTGGAGTTTGCACATTCTCCCCGTGTCTGCGTGGGTTTCCTCCGGCTGCTCCGGTTTCCTCCCACAGTCCAAAGACGTGCAGGTTAGGGGGGGATTGGCCGTGGGAAATTACCCTGTAGTGGTGGGTGCATGAGTCAGGGGGAGATGGGTTACTCTTCGGAGGGTCTGTGTTTCCACACTGTCAGGGAACTAATCGCATCCAACTCCTGTACTCAATGTACTGACCAAGAAGGGTTAAAACGCCTTCTTCATTACCCTGTCTGCACTTGTAAGGAACTGTGTACCTGTCCCCCCCCACCCCCCCACTTTGTTATATTATAATGTTTGAAATTAAGCCGCGGGATCATTTACATCTGCCCCACAAGGTAGACGGGCCGAAGAGTTGAAAACCCCATCCTGAAAGATGCTGCTGGGGGCAGCTCCCCCTCCCCACAGCGTTAGCCTGGGCTGCCCCTGTTCAGAGGTGGAAGAGCTGTCTCCACCCCGATGGTTCGGTCAGCTTCCAACTCCCAGATGTCGTGGGTGCAGGCAGCATTTCTCTCTCCCTCTCTCTCACCTTGCCCAGTGTGGAGAAGCTGAGCTGGAACACAAAGGACAGGATCTCAACCAGGTCCATGCTGCGAGACTGTGGGGGAAGAGGGTGGGGGGGGGGGAAAGAGAGAGAGAGAGAGAGAGAGAGACAGACAGACAGACAGACAGGAGGCAGACAGAGTCACAGAGTGAGAGACAGACAGACAGACAGACAGGAAGAGAGAGAGAGAGACAGAGACAGAGAGAGAGACAGAGACAGAGAGAGAGAAAGAGACAGAGAGAAAGAGACAGAGAGAAAGAGACAGAGAGAAAGAGACAGAGAGAAAGAGACAGAGAGACAGGAAAAGAGACAGAGAGAAAGAGACAGGAAGAGAGACAGGAAGAGAGACAGGAAGAGAGACAGGAAGAGAGACAGGAAGAGAGACAGGAAGAGAGACAGGAAGAGAGACAGGAAGAGAGACAGGAAGAGAGACAGAGAGAGAGACAGACAGAGAGTGACAGAGACAGAGAGCGACAGAGACAGATAGAGAGAGACAGAAACAGATAGAGATAGACAGAGACAGAAAGAGAGAGAGAGAGCGAGAGAGAGAGCGAGAGAGAGAGCGAGAGAGAGAGCGAGAGAGAGAGAGAGACAGAGCGAGAGAAAGAGAGACAGAGAGACAGAGCGAGACACAGAGAGAGAGAGACAGAGAGAGACAGACACAGATAGAGAGAGACAGACAGAGACAGAGCGAGACACAGAGAGAGAGACAGAGAGAGAGAGACAGAGACAGATAGAGAGAGACAGAGACAGATAGAGACAGAGACAGATAGAGACAGAGAGAGAGAGACAGAGAGAGAGAGACAGAGAGAGAGAGAAAGAGAGAGAGAGAAAGAGAGAGAGAGAGAAAGAGAGACAGAGACAGAGAGACAGAGACAGAGAGACAGAGACAGAGAGACAGAGACCAGAGACAGAGAGAGATAGAGAGAGAGATAGAGAGAGACAGAGACAGAGACAGAGACAGAGACAGAGACAGAGACAGAGAGAGCGAGCGAGAGCGAGCGAGAGCGAGAGCGAGGAGCGAGACAGAGACAGAGTGACAGACAGAGAGACAGAGAGAGACAGAGAGAGAGACAGAGAGAGAGACAGAGAGAGACAGAGAGAGAGACAGAGAGAGAGACAGAGAGAGAGACAGAGAGAGAGACAGAGAGAGAGACAGAGACAGAGACAGAGACAGAGAGATCAGTGAGAAACACCGAAGTCAGACTTGTCGAACGGATCCACGCTCCAATTCCTGTCACTGGCGGCCTGTCCGCGACAGCTCCCCCCTCACCACGCCCGCGCTGTGTTTCCTGAACTTCCTGTCCAGCTCCCAGAGTGAACCCAAAGGGCATCAATAAAGTGTGGCACTGGAAAGGCCTGGCAGGTCAGGCAGCATCCCAGGAGCAGGAAAGTCGGCACGCTGCCTGACCCCGCTGTGCTCTCTACAGCGTCATACTCCACGGTCGACCCCGAACCCCTGGCGACCCCCCGAACGCGAGGGGATTCTGGCAGCACCGAGCAGAAAGGGCACCCCGCACACCCGAACATCCACGTTCCCTCCAGTCCCGACAGAGGGAAGGCCGAAGAGCCCCTGGTTTCGGTCCCCGGTTCCCCAACACCGTCGCCAGGCCTTGAAACGCCAACCCGTGCTCTCTCTCTCTCTCTCTCTGCGCGGAGCTGGTGGGGGTTTCTCTGGCAACCTCTGCTCCCTGCCTCCCAGCACAGACTGAGTGAGACATGACCACTCAGAGAGCCACTAAGAGACTTCTGGGAGCACTGGGGCCAAGTGCAG
>NC_092745.1:56426986-56434486 GCF_047496795.1 Chiloscyllium punctatum | reverse complement strand
CGGTTGATATTCTGGGAAAAGGAGGCGGCGTTGGGCGTTGGGCGTTGGCAAAGCGAGACAAATCCCCAGGACCTGTCGGGTTCGATCCCAGAATGCGGAGAGAGGGAGCTGAGGAAATTCCTGGGCCTTTGTATGCAATCGATGTCTCCTCTGGAGCATAGCCAATGTCACTGCTTTAGTTATGGAGGGAAACAGGGACAATCCTGGAAGTTACAGGCCGGTGGCCCTTACCTCGTTGGTAGGGAAATTACTGGAGAAGATTCTCGGGATTGGGATTCTACTCACGCTCGGAAAAGTCTGGACTCATTAGCGATGGGCAATGTGGCTTTGCGCAGCGTCTCACAAACGCGATTTGAGTTTTTTTTAATAGCTGATGAGGGCAGAACAGTAAGATACTGTCCACATGGACTTCAGCAAGGCCTTTGACGAGGTTCCTCGTGGCAGGGTCACACAGAAGGTGAGGTCGCATGGGGAGCTGCTAAGATGGGTGACAGAGCTGGCTGTGCCACAGAAGGCAAGAGAGTAGCGGTGGAAGGGTGCGGTCACGACCGGAACTCTGGGCCCGGTTCGTGCTCCGCAGCGATCAGCGCCGGGACTCCCACTGCCTTGTAATACGTATCAACGATTAGCAGGAGAATGTCGGTGGCTTGATTGGGAAGTTTGCAGAAGATGCAAAGATTGGGGTGGCGAGAGCTGCGGACAGTGGAAGTGCTTTTGGGGGATAACACCAAGATATAGGCAGACTGGGCGGCACGGTGGCACAGTGTTTAGCACTGCTGCCTCACAGCGTCAGAGACCTGGGTTCAATTCCCACCTCAGGCGACTGACTGTGTGGAGTTTGCACGTTCTCCCGTGTCTGCGTGGGTTTCCTCCGGGGTGCTCCGGTTTCCTCCCCACGTCCCAAAGATGTGCAGGACAGGTGAATTGGCCATGCTGAATTGCCCGTAGTGTTAGGTAAGGGGTAAATGTAGGGGAATGGGTGGGCGGCGGGTCGGTGTGGACTTGTTGGGCCGAAGGGGCCTGTTTCCACACTGTAAATCTAATCTAATCTAATCTAAGGAGCAGAGAAATGGCAGATGGGAGTTTAATCCGAAGAAACGGAGGGGGGCTGCATTCTGGGAGATCTAACGCAGGAGGGATGTACACAGTACACAGCAGAACCCTTCATCGTGTCAACAGGCCCCGAGCGATCTAGGTGTGCAGGTCCACAGTTCCCTGAAAGTGGAAACACGATCTGGAGGTGGTGATCAGGAAGGCGCACGGCCTTCGTAAAAACAAAGGAAAAAAACCGGCAAGTCACGTTGCAGCGGGTATCGGACTCTCGTGAGAGGCCTCGTGAGAGGCCACATTTGGAATACCGTGTGCAGCTCTAGTCGCCACGCTACCAGGAGGACGGGGAGGCCTTGGAGAGGGTTCAGAAGCCAGGATCTGGCCTGGTGTGGACAGCAGTAGCTGCGAGGAGACCGGACAAACTCGGTTTGTTTTCACTTGAATGCGGAAGGATTGGTGGGGCGGGGAGGGTGGGAGGGAATGACCCGAGAGACGTTATACGGACAGAAGGAATGGTAGGAGACACTGCAATTTCTTGGGACGTAGGTCGAAGGTAAACAGAGTGGGGGGTTGGAGGGGAAGGTTGGGGAGTGGAAGGAAGGTTGGGGGGGTTGGGGAAAGAGGGAGGGAGCGAGAGTGAGCAAGTTGGTATGTGACTACCACAAAAGAAGTGCTGAGGCTGACCCTCCCAGGATGGAGGGAGTGTCATACTGTCATGGCCGCCGTGCTGCTGCAGTACCAGGCGATCTCAGGCCCTGTGTGGGACAGACATCCCATTTGCCACTCCACACCCCCCCCCCCCCCCCCCCCCCCCCCCCACTCTCTCCCCCCACCCCGCCCGTGACACAGAAACATGGAAAATAGGAGCAGGAGTAGGCCATTCGGCCCTTCGAGCCTGCTCCACCATTATTTTGATCACTACGTGCAATAAAGTTTAAATCATCGTTTCGGCACTTGGTTGTCCGGGAGATTTCTTCGTAAGTTGCCAACTTAACGATGAGGTGTGGAGATTTACCCACCACTAAGCCGGCCAATCAGGAGAAGTTAAGATGAGGGGCTAAGAAGCTCAGGTCGCCAACAGTGAAGCAAGGGTGGGGAAAATTCCGTTTCAAAACCACAAGGAAGGCATTTTCAGGAAGAGGGAAGTTGCTCCCGTGGCAACGTCACTGACCAATCCATCCAATTGCGCCAATGCAAACTTGCCAGCTCAGTAGATGGCGTACAAACATCCAGGGCTCCAGGCACGGTCGCTGATGTAAAATGCTCTTGCCTCTCCAGGGGTCACTGCGTTAATTGCAAATACTTGGAGGCCTCCAAAAACCCAGAGATGGGAGCTGATCGCGTGCTCAGCTCCACAGCAAGACCGCGGGGGGTGGGGGGGGGGGGAAGTTAGGAGCTGAGCTCACTGTTCCCTTGGCACTGCCAGTCCAGGCTGGTGTAGTCGCGGCCAACGTGTTCACAAGTCAATTAGGAAAGCAGCAGCTAATTATCTCTGGCTTTCCCCAGACAGCTTAAAATCAAGCAGGAACCTACATTTTACAATCTCAAAAATCAAACAACAAGTTATAGTCCAACAGGTTTAATTGGAAGCACTCTCGCTTTCGGAGCGACGCTCCTTCATCAGGTGATTGTGGAGGGCTCGATCGTAACACAGAATTTATAGCAAAAATGTGCAGTGTGATGTAACTGAAATTATACATTGAAAAATTGATTGTCTGTTAAGCCTTTCATCTGTTAGAATACCGTGATAGTTTCACTTCTTTCATGTGTAAATCACAAAACCTTTTTTTTAAAAAGTTGCATTCTCGGGTTAGCTGTTAACAATGATGATAGCTAGACAATATTTTGAAGGTATTAGCCCCCTGTGTTCTCTGTCTATGACCTGACTTTTAGATTGATTCTAATCTAAAAAGTGAGATAACGGAGTTTTACATAAATTCATGCAATTTTTGAGCTCAGTTCTACATGGATGTATGCAGTTTTTCAGCAAAGTACAATGTAACTCTGCAAGTACAAATTCACCCCACAAAATATATGTGTGCATGTGGGTCTGTGTGTGTGTGTGTGTGTGTGTGTGGGTCTGTGTGTGTGTGTGTGTGTGTGTGTGGGTCTGTGTGTGTGGGTGTGTGTGTGTGTGTGTGTGTGTGTGTGTGTGTGTGTGTGTGTGTGTGTGTTGGGGGGGGGGGGGAGGTGGGGGTTGCGAGTGTGAGAAAGTGTTTGCGTGCGTGCGTGCGTGTGTGTGTGTGTGTGTGCGTGCGTGTGCGTGTGTGTGTGTGCGTGTGTGTGTGTGTGTGTGCGTGTGTGTGTGTGTGTGTGTAGTGAGTGCAGAGTGTCTTAAGTCTGTGAGGGGGTGCATGTGAGAGTGTGGGAGTGTGTGTGTCTGTGAGGGTGTGTGTGGGCGTCTGTGTGCGCATTTGTGTGTGCCTGTGTCCGTGTGTATGTGAGAGTGTGTGTGTGTAGGAATATCTGTGTGTGTGTGTGTGTGTGTGTGTGTGTGTGTGTGTGTGTGTGTGTGTGTGTGTGTGTGTGTGTGTGTACAATGCAGTGGTGATCACCTGTAATGTGACATGAACCCAAGGTCCCGGTTGAGGCCCTCCCTATGGGGAGGTAGCTATCAGCCTCTGCTCGGCCACTTTTCGCTGCTGCCTGTCCCGAAGTCCACCCGAAGGTCCGAGGCTGAATGTCCTGGACCACTGAAGTGTTCCCCAACTGGGAGGGAACCCTCCTGTCTGTTGATTGTTGGGCGGTGGCCATTCATCCGCTGTTATAGCCTTTGCTCAGTTTCCCCAATGCCTCAGGGCTCCTTGCCTGCAAAGTATAAGATAGACAACATTGGCTGAGTCACATGAGAACCTGCCATGTACAAGGTGGGAGGTGTTCCCACACGTAATGGTGGTATCTATGTCCACACTCTGACACATCTTGCAGCGTCCACCGTGACAGGGTTGTATGGAGTTGTCCTGAGAGCCAGGCAGTTTGCTACGAACAATGATCTGTTTGAGGTTTGGCGGTTGTTTAAAGGCAAGTAGTGGAGGTGTGGGGAAGGTCTTGGTGAGGTGCTCATCCTCATCGATAATGTGTTGCAGGTCACGAAGAACATGGCGTAGTTTTTCAGCCCCTGGGAAGTACTGAACAACGAAGAGTACCCTGTCAGTTGCAGCCCGTGTCTGTCTCCTGAGGAGGTCATTACGGTTCCTTGCTGTGGCACGTCTGAACTGGCGGTCGATGGGTTGAGCATCGTACCCCGTTCTTGTGAGGGCATCCCTGAGTACTTCCAGGTGTCCGTCACGTTCCTCCTCATCTGAGCCGATCCGGTGTATGTGTAGGGCTTGTCCATAGGGGATGGCTGTTTTAATATGTTTTGGGTGGAAGCTGGAGAAGTGTAGCATTGCGAGGTTGTCTGTGGGTTTGCGGTAGAGTGTGGTGCTGAGGTGTCCATCCTTGATGGAGACGCACGTGTCCAAGAATGAGACAGATAGTCGAGAGTAGTCCCTGGTGAGTTTGATGGTGGGATGAAACTTGTTGATGTCCCTGTGTAGTTTTATCAGTGACTCCTCGCCATGGGTCCAGAGGAAGAAAATGTCATCAATGTACCTGGTGTACAATGTTGGTTGGAGATCCTGCGTAGAGAAGAAATCTTGTTTGAAACTGTGCATAAAAATGTTGGCATATTGGGGTGCAAATTTGGTCCCCATGGCTGTTCCGTGTGTCTGGATGAAAAATTGGTTGTCAAAGGTGAAGACGTTGTAATTGAGGATAGAGCGGATGAGTTGTAGGATGATGTTTGGAGATTGGCAGTTGTTGGTGTTGAGTACTGAGGCTGTTGTCGCGATGCCATCCTTGTGGGGGATGCTGGTGTAGAGTGTGGAAACGTCCAGTGACGAGGAATGTTCCCGGTTCGACTGGTCCGTGGGTGCTGAGTTTCTGTAAGAAATCCTTAGTGTCGCGACAGAAGCTGGGGATCTCCTGTACAATAGGTTTCAAGATGCCTTCGACATAGCCAGAGAGATTCTCACAGGGTCCCATTGCCCGACACAATGGGACGTCCCGGTGTGTTGGCTTTGTGTACCTTTGGAAGGCAGTAGAAGTTGCCTACACGAGAAGTACATGGGATGAGGGCACGTAGGGAGCTCTGAAGGACTGGATCCAAAGTTCTGATCAGTGTGTTTAATTTACGGGTGTGTTCTTTGGTCGGATCAGCTGGTAGTTGCCTGTAGTGTTCCTGGTTGTTCAGTTATCGGTACAACCAAAGAACACACCCGTGAATTAAACACACTAATCAGAACTTTGAATCCAGTCCTTCAGAGCTCCCTACATGCCCTTATCCCATGTACTTCTCGTGTAGGCAATTTCTACTGCCTTCCAAAGGTACACAAAGCCAACACACCGGGACGTCCCATCGTGTCGGGCAATGGGACCCTGTGAGAATCTCTCCGGCTATGTCGAAGGCATCTTGAAACCTATTGTACAGGGGATCTCCAGCTTCTGTCGCGACACGAAGGATTTCTTACAGAAACTCAGCACCCACGGACCAGTCGAACCGGGAACACTCCTCGTCACTGGACGTTTCTGCACTCTACACCAGCATCCCCCACAAGGATGGCATCGCGGCAACAGCCTCAGTACTCAACACCAACAACTGCCAGTCTCCAAACACTATCCTACAACTCATCCGCTTTATCCTCAATTACAACGTCTTCACCTTTGACAACCAGTTCTTCATCCAGACACACGGAACAGCCATGGGGACCATGCCAACATTTTTATGCACAGGTTCGAACAAGATTTCTTCTCTACGCAGGATCTCCAACCAACATTGTACACCAGGTACATTGATGACATTTTCTTCCTCTGGACCCATGGCGAGGAGTCACTGATAAAACTACACAGTGACATCAACAAGTTTCACCCCACCATCAAACTCACCAGGGACTACTCTCGACTATCTGTCTCATTCTTGGACACGTACGTCTCCATCAAGGACGGACACCTCAGCACCACACTCTACCGCAAACCCACAGACAACCTCGCAATGCTACACTTCTCCAGCTTCCACCCAAAACATATTAAAACAGCCATCCCCTATGGACAAGCCCTATGCATACACCGGATCTGCTCAGATGAGGAGGAACGTGACGGACACCTGGAAGTACTCAGGGATGCCCTCACAAGAACGGGGTACGATGTTCAACCCATCGACCCGCCAGTTCCGACGTGCCACAGCAAGGAACCGTAATGACCTCCTCAGGAGGCAGACACGTGCTGCAACTGACAGGGTACCCTTCGTTGTTCAGTACTTCCCAGGGGCTGAAAAATTACGCCATGTTCTTCGTGACCTGCAACACATTATCAATGAGGATGAGCACCTCACCAAGACCTTCCCCACACCTCCACTACATGCCTTTAAACAACCGCCAAACTTCAAACAGATCATTGTTCGTAGCAAACTGCCTGGCTCTCAGGACAACTCCATACAACCCTGTCACGGTGGACGCTGCAAGACCTGTCAGAGTGTGGACATAGATACCACTATTACGTGTGGGAACACCTCCCACCTTGTACATGGCAGGTTCTCATGTGACTCAGCCAGTGGTGTCTATCTTATACGTTGCAGGCAAGGAGCCCTGAGGCATTGGGGAAACCGAGCAAAGGCTACGACAACGGATGAATGGGCACCGCACAACAATCAACAGACGGAGGGTACCCTCCCAGTTGGGGAACACTTCAGTGGTCCAGGACATTCGATGTCGGACCTTCGGATGACCATCCTCCAAGGTGGACTTCGGAACAGGCAGCAACAAAAAGCGGCCGAGCAGAGGCTGATAGCTAAGTTCGATACCCATAGGGAGGGCCACAACCGGGACCTTGGATTCATGTCACATTACAGGTGACCACCATTGCACTATACACACACACACACACACACACACACACACAGACCCACATGCACACATATATTTTGTGGGGTGAATTTGTACTTGTAGAGTTACATTGCACTTTGCTGAAAAACTGCATACATTCATGTAGAACTGAGCTCAAAAATTGCATGAATTTATGTAAAACTCCGTTATCTCACTTTTTAGATTAGAATCAATCTAAACATCAGGTCATAGACAGAGAACACAGGGGGCTAATACCTTCAACATATTGTCTAGCTATCACCATTGTTAACAGCTAACCCGAGAATGCAACTTTAAAAAAAAAAGGTTTTGTGATTTACACATGAAAGAAGTGAAACTATCACGGTATTCTAACAGATGAAAGGCTTAACAGACAATTAATTTTTCAATGTATAATTTCAGTTACATCACACTGCACATTTTTGCTATAAATTCTGTGTTACGATCGAATCCTCCACTATCACCTGATGAAGGAGCGTCGCTCCGAAAGCTAGTGTGCTTCCAATTAAACCTGTTGGACTATAACCTAGTGTTGTGTGATTTTTAACTT
>NC_092745.1:56379486-56421986 GCF_047496795.1 Chiloscyllium punctatum | reverse complement strand
CTCTCTCTCTGCCTGTGTCGCTGAGTCTCTCTCTCTCTCTGCCTGTGTCACTGCGTCTCTCTCTCTCTCTCTCTGTGTCTGTGTCGCTGTGTGTCTGTCTCTCTCTGTCTGTCTGTCTCTCTCTGTCTGTCTGTCTGTCTCTCTCTGTCTGTCTGTCTGTCTGTCTCTCTGTCTGTCTGTCTCTCTCTGTCTGTCTGTCTCTCTCTGTCTGTCTGTCTCTCTCTGTCTGTCTGTCTGTGTCGCTGTGTCTCTCTCTCTCTCTCTCTGCCTGTGTCACTGTGTGTGTGTGTCTCTCTCTCTGTCTGTGTCGCTGTGTCTGTCTCTCTCTGTCTGCATCGCTGAGTCTCTCTCTCTCTCTCTCTCTCTGTGTCGCTGTCTCTCTCTCTGCCTGTGTCGCTGTGTGTGTGTGTGTCTCTCTCTCTCTCTCTCTCTGTGTCGCTGTCTCTCTCTCTCTGCCTGTGTCTGTATGTCTGTCTGTCTGTCTGTCTCTCTCTCTCTCTGTGTCGCTGTCTCTCTCTCTCTCTCTGCCTGTGCTGCTGTGTGTGTCTCTCTCTCTCTGTCTGTGTCTGTGTCTGTCTCTGTCTCTCTCTCTCTCTCTCTCTCAGCCTGTGTCGCTGTGTCTGTCTGTCTCTCTCTCTCTCTCTGTGTCGCTGTCTCTCTCTCTCTCTCTCTCTCTCTGCCTGTGTCGCTGTGTGTGTGTCTCTCTCTCTCTCTCTGTCTCTCTACGTCACTGTGTCTCTGTGTTGCTGTATCACTCTCTCTGTCTGTGTCGGTCGCTGTCTCTCTCTCTCTCTCTCTGCCTGTGTCGCTGTGTGTGTGTCTCTCTCTCTCTCTCTGCGTCACTGTGTCTCTGTGTTGCTGTATCACTCTCTCTGTCTGTGTCGGTCGCTGTCTCTCTCTCTCTCTGCCTGTGTCGCTGTGTGTGTGTCTCTCTCTCTCTCTCTCTCTGTCTCTCTGCGTCACTGTGTCTCTGTGTTGCTGTATCACTCTCTCTGTCTGTGTCGGTCGCTGTCTCTCTCTCTCTCTCTCTCTGCCTGTGTCGCTGTGTGTGTGTGTGTGTCTCTCTCTCTCTCTGTCTCTCTGCGTCACTGTGTCTCTGTGTTGCTGTATCACTCTCTCTGTCTGTGTCGGTCGCTGTCTCTCTCTCTCTCTCTCTGCCTGTGTCGCTGTGTGTGTCTCTCTCTCTCTGTCTCTCTGCGTCACTGTGTCTCTGTGTTGCTGTATCACTCTCTCTGTCTGTGTCGGTCGCTGTCTCTCTCTCTCTCTCTCTGCCTGTGTCGCTGTGTGTCTCTCTCTCTCTCTGTCTCTCTGCGTCACTGTGTCTCTGTGTTGCTGTATCACTCTCTCTGTCTGTGTCGGTCGCTGTCTCTCTCTCTCTCTCTCTGCCTGTGTCGCTGTCTCTCTCTCTGCCTGTGTCGCTGTGTGTGTCTCTCTCTCTGTCTGTGTCGCCGTGTCTCTCTCTCTCTCTCTCTGTCTGCGTCGCTGAGTCTCTCTCTCTCTCTCTCTCTCTCTCTCTCTCTGTCTGCGTCGCTGAGTCTCTCTCTCTCTCTCTGTCTGCGTCGCTGAGTCTCTCTCTCTCTCTCTCTGTCTGCGTCGCTGAGTCTCTCTCTCTCTCTCTCTGTCTGCGTCGCTGAGTCTCTCTCTCTCTGCGTCGCTGTGTCTCTGTGTCGCTGTCTCTCTCTCTCTGTCTGTGTCGCTGCGTCTCTCTCTCTCTGTGTTGCTGCATCTCTCTGTCTGTGTCACTGTCTGTCTGTCTCTCTCTCTCTGTCTGTCTGTCTGTCTCTCTCTCTCGGTCTGTGTCGCTGTGTCTCTATCTGTCTGTCTGTGTCGCTGTCTCTCTCTCTCTCTCTCTCTCTCTCTCTCTGTCTGCGTCGCTGTTTCTCTCTGTGTCGCTGTATCACTCTCTCTCTGTCTGTGTCACTGTGTCTCTCTCTCTCGGTCTGTGTCGCTGTATCTCTCTCTCTCTGTGTCTCTTGTCTCTCTCTTCTCGGTCTGTGTCGCTTTGTCTCTCTCTCTCTCTCTGTGTCTCTCTCTTTCTCTGTCTGTGTTGCTGTGTCTCTCTCTCGGTCTGTGTCTCTGTGTCTGTGTTGCTGTCTCTCTCTCTGTGTCTATGTCGCTGTGTCTCTCTCTCTCTCTCTCTCTCTCTCTCTCTCTCTCTCTCTCTGTGTCGCTGAGTCTCTCTGTATCACTGTGTCTGTCTGTCTCTCTGTCTGTGTCACTGAGTCTCTCTCTGTGTCACTGCGTCTGTCTGTCTCTCTCTCTCTCTCTCTGTGTCGCTGTCTCTCTCTCTCTGTGTCGCCGTGTCTCTCTCTCTCTCTCTGTGTCTGTGTTGCTGTCTCTCTCTCTCTCTCTGTATGCGTCGCTGTTTCTCTCTCTCTGTGTCGCCGTGTCTCTCTCTCTCTCTCTCTCTGTGTCGCTGTCTCTCTCTCTCTCTCTCTGTGTCGCTGTCTCTCTCTCTCTCTCTCTCTGTGTCGCCGTGTCCCTCTCTCTCTGTGTCGCCGTGTCTCTCTCTCTCTCTCTCACTCTCTCTGTGTCGCTGTCTCTCTCTCTCTCTCTGTCTGCGTCGCTGTTTCTCTCTGTGTCGCTGTATCACTCTCTCGCTGTCTGTGTTGCTGTCTCTCTCTGTCGGTCTCTCTCTCGGTCTGTGTCTCTGTTGCTGTCTCTCTCTCTGTGTCTATGTCGCTGTGTCTCTCTCTCTCTGTGTCGCTGAGTCTCTCTGTGTCACTGTGTCTGTCTGTCTCTCTGTCTGTGTCACTGAGTCTCTCTCTGTGTCACTGCGTCTGTCTGTCTCTCTCTCTCTCTGTCTGTGTCGCTGTCTCTCTCTCTCTGTGTCGCCGTGTCTCTCTCTCTCTCTCTGTGTCGCCGTGTCTCTCTCTCTCTCTCTCTGTGTCTGTGTTGCTGTCTCTCTCTCTCTCTCTGTATGCGTCGCTGTTTCTCTCTCTCTGTGTCGCCGTGTCTCTCTCTCTCTCTCTCTCTGTGTCGCTGTCTCTCTCTCTCTCTCTCTCTGTGTCGCTGTCTCTCTCTCTCTCTCTCTGTGTCGCTGTCTCTCTCTCTCTCTCTCTCTCTCTCTCTCTCTCTGTGTCGCTGTCTCTCTCTCTCTCTCTCTCTGTGTCGCCGTGTCCCTCTCTCTCTGTGTCGCCGTGTCTCTCTCTCTCTCTCTCACTCTCTCTGTGTCGCTGTCTCTCTCTCTCTCTCTCTGTCTGCGTCGCTGTTTCTCTCTGTGTCGCTGTATCACTCTCTCGCTGTCTGTGTTGCTGTCTCTCTCTGTCGGTCTCTCTCTCGGTCTGTGTCTCTGTTGCTGTCTCTCTCTCTGTGTCTATGTCGCTGTGTCTCTCTCTCTCTGTGTCGCTGAGTCTCTCTGTGTCACTGTGTCTGTCTGTCTCTCTGTCTGTGTCACTGAGTCTCTCTGTGTCACTGTGTCTGTCTGTCTGTCTCTCTCTCTCTCTGTGTCGCTGTCTCTCTCTCTCTGTGTCTGTGTCGCTGTCTCTCTCTCTCTCTGTCTGTGTTGCTGTGTCTCTCTCTCTGTCTGTGTCGCTGTCTCTCTCTCTGTGTCGCCGTGTCTCTCTCTCTCTCTGTGTCGCTGTCTCTCTCTCTCACTATGTCTCTCTCTCTCTGTCTGTGTCGCTGCATCTCTCTGTCTCTGTGTCGCTGTGTCTCTCTGTGTCGCTGTGTGTGTCTCTCTCTCTCTGTGTCGCTGTGTGTCCCCCTCTCTCTCTGCGTTGCTGTCTCTTTCTCTCTCTCTCTCTCTCTGTCTCTGTGTCGCTGTCTCTCTCTCTCTGTGTCTGTGTCGCTGCATCTCTCTCCCTGTCTGCGTTGCTGCATCTCTCTGTCTCTGTCTCTGTGTCGCTGTGTCTCTCTGTGTCGCTGTGTGTGTCTCTCTCTCTCTCTCTCTCTCTCTCTCTCTGTGTCGCTGTGTGTCCCCCTCTCTCTCTGCGTTGCTGTCTCTTTCTCTCTCTCTCTCTCTCTCTCTCTCTCTCTCTCTGTGTCGCTGTGTCTCTCTCTCTCTCTCTCTCTCTCTCTCGATGAAGCACAACGAGACAAAGCTGTCAGCAATCTCACTACTCAGCAACAAAAAATATCTGGAAGAAAAGAATCAAAGGCATAAACAAAAACAGCATCCAAACCTTTGACTTCAACAAAAACATTACAGCAGACCAAGTATCGGTGCACAGCTTGATAAACAAACGCATGAGAATGGGATAGTGTAGGATAGATGGGCTTCAGATTGGTTCCACAGGGTGGCGCAACATGGAGGGCCGAAGGGCCTGTACTGCTCTGGAACGTTCTACCTGAGGCCCCAACTCTGTTCAATGTCACCCAGGCCACGATATCGGGTAATGGCTGCACTCTTAAAGACTACGGGCCCTGCCAACTTCCCAGCGATATTGCTGAGGACATCTGCCCTCCCAAGCCAACCTGCAACACTGGCATCTACCCGTCCAATGCCCACGTACGCCCTGCTCACAAAAAAAAAAACCTGGGCAAACCCAACTTGGCCAACTGGTGCCCTAGTACTACTTCTGAGCGTCAAGTGACGTGATGGAGGGACGGCGCGAACAGTGCGATCAAGCGGCACTCGTTCAGCAATCATCTGCTCACTGACATGAAGCAAAGAACCAGGGAGTGCTGGAGATCTTAGACAGACAAAAGGTGGCTCAAAAGAAAGGGTCGCTGGACCCGAAACATTAGCTCTTGTTTTCTGTCTCCCACAGGCCCACCGAGTCGCTGCAGCAGTCTCCATTTTTGTTTCGGTTTCTCACCGACGCCCAGTTTGGGTTCCGTCAGGGCGGCCCAGCTCCCAGACCTCATTCCAGCCCTGGTTCAAACACGGACAAAAGAGCGGACTTCCAGAGGGGGACGGAAGAGGGACAGCCCTTGACGTCAAGGCTGCACTTGACCGAGCGCGGCATCGAGGAGCCCTGACACAACGGGAAATCAGGGCCCAAACACCCCGCTGGTCGGAGCCTGGAAGATGGCCGCGGTCGCTGGAGGGCAGTCACCTCAGATTGACAACGTCTCTGCAGGAGTCCCTCAGGGGAGCGTCCGAGGCCCAACCATCTTCAGCTGCTTCATCAATCACCTTCCCTCTGTCATAAAAAGGTCAGAGTGGGGACGTGCGGCAGTGTTCAGCGCTGTTCCCACACCCACAGATGGGGAAGCGATCTGGATCCATGAACAGCAAGACTTGGGACAAAATTCAGGTTTGCAAATAAAATAAAAGGTGCAGGTAGCAATCACACCATTTAAATGGCGGTTAGGTCCTCCAGTAAGAGACAACCTCACCATGGTTACTGGACATCCAATGGGCTTTAGCATCACTTCTTGGCCACTGTCAGCATTGTGGGATTTGGTACTGATCAGAAACTGGACTAGTCAGGTAGAAACACAGACTACAAGAGCAGGGCAGAAGCTCGGAATCTTGCAGTGAGTATCCCACCTCCTCTCTCTCCATTTGTCATCCATAACACACATCTTCAGGAAGACAAGAAACAATCAAAGCAGATGGATTGGGAGATATTGAGTGGCTGAGATGGAAGGATCTCCTAATTATGGCTTCGATAGTCTTTCTCTCCTTCATTCGCTCACGGGATGAGGGCGTCTCTGGCTAGGCCCAGTATTTATCGCCCATCCCTAATGACCCAGAAGGCAGTCAACCACCTTGCTGTGGGTCTGGAGGCACACATAGGCCAGACCCTGATTTCCCTCCCGAGAGGACATCAGGGAGCCAGGTGGGTTTTTCCCAACAATGGATTCATGCGACCCCGAATTCCAGAATTGTTTTTGTTGAATTCAAACTCCACCGTTTGCCGTGGTGGGATTTGAACCGGGGTCCTCAGAACGTTACCTGGATCTCTGGGTTAACAGCCCAGCAATAATACCATTAGGCCATCGCTTCTCCCACGTTATAAAATCATAGAATCCCGACAGTGTGGAAGCAGGCCCTTCAGCCCCACAAGCCCACACCGACCCTCCAAAGAGTACCCCGCCCAGACTCTACCTTTACCCCAGACTCATGCAGCTAAACCGTACACATCCCTGAATATGGAGGGCAGTTTAGCACGGCCAATCCACCCTAACCTGCACATCTCTGGATGCAAGATGGCGAAAGTTAACAAACTTAAACCTACAGAAACAAACTGAGATCAGATACAAGGGCCTGCCTCACACAACATAGCCACAAAACACATATGCACGCTTTAGTATTGGACAGAAGGGTTTGCACACAAGGGTTTGACACAATCGGTCAATGCATCATGTCCCACACACTATTCTTGGGTAGAGTGAATGGCCAGTTCCTGACTGCTCATTATACTTTGTTCACGAGAAGTGTGCAATTAAACCTAAGAGAGAGAGAGACAGAGACAGAGAGACAAGAGACAGAGACAGAGACAGAGACAGAGACAGAGACAGAGACAGAGACAGAGACAGAGACAGAGACAGAGACAGAGACAGAGACAGAGACAGAGAGAGACAGAGAGAGACAGAGAGAGACAGAGAGAGACAGAGAGAGACAGAGAGAGACAGAGAGAGACAGAGAGAGACAGAGAGAGACAGACAGACATCAATGAAGTGACGCACCTCCCAACGCTCCATGGCGTACTTGTCTAGGGAAGGGATGTCCCGAGCATGTTTGTCAGGTCCGAGTTGACTGGTGTCATCTGCCCAAGGTTTGCCACTGTGGGAAACATGGCATACAAGGAATAAACCGTCATATTTCTCCATCGCTCAGTAATAACACTGCGCGCGCGCACACACACAGACACAAACACACACAGACACACCCACCCCCTCGCAGGTGGGGGTCACTGAGAAATAGTACAAGACCCATGCATACGAACACATCGAATCAAACGACGATATCTCGCACACACTTCTCCTCCCGTGCCTTCACCATCACCACTTCAGCCCATTGAGTCCATACTGACGCTCCAAAGAACACCCCACCCAAACCCAGACCCAGACCCACCCCAACAACATTCCTCTAATCTAGCCCTTACACCGAGCCTGCACACCCCTCGGCACTATGGGTCATTTCCCATGGTCCTAACACCAAGCCTGCACACCCCTCGGCACTATGGGTCATTTCCCATGGTCCTAACACCAAGCCTGCACACCCCTTGGCACTATGGGTAATTTCCCATGGTCCATCCACCTAGCCTGCACACCCCTCGGCACTATGGGTAATTTCCCATGGCCCATCCACCTAGCCTGCACACCCCTCGGCACTATGGGTAATTTTCCACGGCCCAATCACCTAGTCTGCATGCCCCTAGGCACTATGGGTAATTTGCCATCGCCCATCCACCTATCCTGCACATCTTTGGACTGTGGGAGGAAGCCGGAGCACCCGGAGGAAACCCACGCGGACACGGGGAGAATGTGCAAACTCCACACAGACAGACACCCGAGGTTGGGATTGACCCCGGGTCCCCAGCGCTGAGAGGCAGCAGTGCTAACCACTGAACCTGTCCTTATGGTCCTGGTCGACTGTCCCCCTTCTTGTCACACAACATGCCATAATCACACTCAAGGTGGGATCGTTGATCTGAGCCACATCTCATGAGGTGTTGATGCCAACTGGAAGTCTCACTCTGGCATGGTGTAATACAATGTTCTGCTGGTGGTGGTTATCTGCCAAGTCCCAGCACTAGACCCAGGCCCAGACGTGGATTAGCACTGATCTGGGGGGTGGGGGACCAGAGAAGCACTTGGACTTTAGAGGTAAAGAAGCTGCATCTCTCGTTGTTTCTTTGACTACCTTCCCTTGGATTGCTCCATGCAACGTGATGACCTGCCTCTGTCTCAGGATATTATTTCAAATCTCGAGCACGGGGCCGTCCACAACAGGCGAGGGGCCGGGGGGCCGTCCACAACAGGCGAGGGGGCGGGGAAGGGGGGCGTCCACAACAGGCGAAGGGGGGGGGGGGGGGGCGTCCACAACAGGCGAGGGGGCGGGGAAGGGGGGCGTCCACAACAGGCGAGGGGGCAGGGAAGGGGGGCATCCACAACAGGCGAGGGGCTGGGGGGGGGCGGGGTGCCCACAACAGGCGAGGGGCCGGGGAGGGGGGGGTCCCAGAACTTGACTTCCCATGTAAAACAGTACAGGGAGCTGTACTCTGTATCTAATCCATCGTGTCCAGGACCCGGGCTGCTTTCTGCAGGCACGGAGGTGTTTCAGTTCCAGGGACTGGGCAGATTCGATTGCAAATTAATTGCGTCAAATGTACAGTTATTATCTCACAATGAGAAGGAGCACTCAGGGAAGGCACCATTGCTATGGTTACTAAAAGCATCGGCAAATTAATCGCTGCAAATTAGGGGTCTATTCGGCAGAGGTTGGGTCCACTGTCTACTCCAGACACATGCATTCGCCAGGCGGCCCTGCCAGTGTCACTGGGGACTGTCCTTCTCTCTGCAATCACATGGGAGTGGGCACTGCCCACATGGCACCATCAGGACCCTTGCGTTGAGTCAACCCATCCCAGACTGAAAAGGTAAAACACTGCACACGCTCGATATGAGAAACGTACTGAGAGCATGCTGGAGAAACTCAACTGGTCTGGCTGCCTCCGTGGGGAATTTCTGAAGGTGACTCAAAACGTTAATATCTGTTTTTCTCTCTCCACACAGAGGCTGGCAGACCTGCAGAGTTCCTCCAGCACACACTGCGCTTGTTTCACAGTGAAGAGTGCAGAACAGCTGGGGCAGTAGGAAACGAGAACGGTCTCCTTCTGCATCTCAAAAGCGTGACCAATGATTTCGGGAGCAAACTATTTTAAATCTCAAGGGAGAAAGAGTCGCTCTCTGCCCACCTTCTCTCACTCACACACACACACACACACACACACACACACCCACCCCCTCCCTCAGACACACACACACACACCCTCCCTCAGACACACACACACACACACACACACACACACACACACCCCCACCCCCTCCCTCACACACACACACACACACACCCTCCCTCAGACACACACACACACCCCCTCCCTCAGACACACACACACACACCCCCTCCCTCAGACACACACACACACACCCCCTCCCTCAGACACACACACACACACACCCCCACCCCCTCCCTCAGACACACACACACACACCCTCCCTCAGACACACACACACACACACACACACACACACACACACACCCTCCCTCAGACACACACACACACCCTCCCTCAGACACACACACACACACCCTCCCTCAGACACACACACACACACCCTCCCTCAGACACACACACACACACACACACACCCTCCCTCAGACACACACACACACACACACACACACACACACACCCTCCCTCAGACACACACACACACACACCCTCCCTCAGACACACACACACACACACCCTCCCTCAGACACACACACACACCCCCTCCCTCAGACACACACACACACACACACCCTCCCTCAGACACACACACACACACACCCTCCCTCACACACACACACACCCCCCACACACCCTCACACACACACCCTCGCTCCCTCTCTCACACACACACCCTCGCTCCCTCTCTCACACACACACCCTCGCTCCCTCTCTCACACACACACCCTCGCTCCCTCTCTCACACACACACCCTCGCTCCCTCTCTCACACACACACCCTCGCTCCCTCTCTCACACACACACCCTCGCTCCCTCTCTCACACACACACCCTCGCTCCCTCTCTCACACACACACCCTCGCTCCCTCTCTCACACACACACCCTCGCTCCCTCTCTCACACACACACCCTCGCTCCCTCTCTCACACACACACCCTCGCTCCCTCTCTCACACACACACACTCGCTCCCTCTCTCACACACACACACTCGCTCCCTCTCTCACACACACACACTCGCTCCCTCTCTCACACACACACACTCGCTCCCTCTCTCACACACACACACTCGCTCCCTCTCTCACACACACACACTCGCTCCCTCTCTCACACACACACACTCGCTCCCTCTCTCACACACACACACTCGCTCCCTCTCTCACACACACACACTCGCTCCCTCTCTCACACACACACACTCGCTCCCTCTCTCACACACACACACTCGCTCCCTCTCTCACACACACACACTCGCTCCCTCTCTCACACACACACACTCGCTCCCTCTCTCACACACACACACTCGCTCCCTCTCTCACACACACACACTCGCTCCCTCTCTCACACACACACACTCGCTCCCTCTCTCACACACACACACTCGCTCCCTCTCTCACACACACACACACTCGCTCCCTCTCTCACACACACACACTCGCTCCCTCTCTCACACACACACACTCGCTCCCTCTCTCACACACACACACTCGCTCCCTCTCTCACACACACACACTCGCTCCCTCTCTCTCACACACACACTCGCTCCCTCTCTCTCACACACACACTCGCTCCCTCTCTCTCACACACACACTCGCTCCCTCTCTCTCACACACACACTCGCTCCCTCTCTCTCTCACACACACTCGCTCCCTCTCTCTCTCACACACACTCGCTCCCTCTCTCTCTCACACACACTCGCTCCCTCTCTCTCACACACACTCGCTCCCTCTCTCTCACACACACACTCGCTCCCTCTCTCTCACACACACACTCGCTCCCTCTCTCACACACACACTCGCTCCCTCTCTCTCACACACACTCGCTCCCTCTCTCACAAACACACACACTCGCTCCCTCTCACAAACACACACACTCGCTCCCTCTCACACACACACACACTCGCTCCCTCTCTCACACACACACACTCGCTCCCTCTCACACACACACACACTCGCTCCCTCTCACACACACACACTCGCTCCCTCTCACACACACACACTCGCTCCCTCTCACACACACACACTCTCCCTCTCAACACACACACACTCTCTCTCTCTCAACACACACACACTCTCTCTCTCTCAACACACACACACTCTCCCTCTCACACAAACATACACACTCTCACACCCACACTCACTGTCCCTCTCTCTGACACACTCTCTCTCCCCCTCTCACGCACTCACTCTCTCCCCCCCTCTCACACGCACTCACTCTCTCCCCCCCCCACACGCACTCACTCTCTCCCCCCCCCCACACGCACTCACTCTCTCCCCCCCCCCCACACGCACTCACTCTCTCCCCCCCTCTCACGCACTCACTCTCTCCCCCCCTCTCACGCACTCACTCTCTCCCCCCCTCTCACACGCACTCACTCTCTCCCCCCCTCTCACACGCACTCACTCTCTCCCCCCCTCTCACACGCACTCACTCTCTCCCCCCCACACGCACTCACTCTCTCTCCCCCCCCCCACACGCACTCACTCTCTCTCCCCCCCCACACGCACTCACTCTCTCCCCCCCTCTCACGCACTCACTCTCTCCCCCCCCACACGCACTCACTCCCCCCCCCCACACGCACTCACTCACTCCCCCCCCCCCCACACGCACTCACTCACTCTCCCCCCCCCTCACACGCACTCTCTCTCGGCTCCCCCCCCCTCACATGCACTCTCTCTCTCCCCCCTCTCACACACACACACACCCCCTCTCACACAGAGACACACTCTTCCCTCTCTCTCTCTCACACTCTCACACACAGAGACACAACCCCACCCAAACACACCTCCTTGACTCACCCTGACATCCCACCCACCAAACACACCTCCTTGACTCACTCTGACCCCCCCCACCCACCAAACATACCTCCTTGACTCACCCTGACCCCCCACCCACCAAACACACCTTCTCGCCTCGACCCCCCCCACCCAACAAACACACCTCCTTGACTCACCCAGCCCCCCACCCACCAAACACACCCCCTTGACCCACCCCGCCCCCCAACAAACACACCCTCTTGACCCACCCCGCCCCCAAAACACACCACCTCGACTCACCCGGCGCCCCCCCACCCACCAAACACACCTCCTTGACCCACCATCCCCACCCACCAAACACACCTCCTTGACTCACCCAGCCCCCCCCAACCCACCAAACACACCTCCTTGACCCACCACCCCCACCCAACAAACACACCACCTTGACCCACCCCCGCCCCCCAAACACACCACCTTGACTCACCCCGCCCCCCCACTAAACACACCTCCTTGACCCACCCAGCCCCCCAAACACACCACCCAGACTCACCCCGCGCCCCCCCACCCACCAAACACACCTCCTTGACTCACCCAGCCCCCCCAACCCACCAAACACACCTCCTTGACCCACCACCCCCACCCACCAAACACACCTCCTTGACCCACCCCGCCCCCCACCAAACACAGCTCCTTGAACCACCCCGCCCCCCACCAAACACACCACCTTGACTATCCCCGCCCCACCCACCCACCAAGCACACCTCCTTGACCCACCCCGTCCCCCACCAAACACACCTCCTTGACTCACCCCGCCCCCCACCCACCAAGCACACCTCCTTGACCCACCCCGCCCCCCCCCACCCACTAAACACACCACCTTGACTCACCCCCCACCCACCAAACACACCTTGACGCACCCCGCCCCTCCCCACCCCACCCAAACACACCCTTGACTCGCACCGTCCCCCCACCCACCAAACACACCTCCTTGACTCACCCTGCCCCCCACCCACCAAACACACCACCTTGACCCACCCCCCACCCACCAAACACACCACCTTGAATCACCTCGCCCCCACCCACCAAACACACCTCCTTGACCCACCCCGCCCCCCCCACCAAACACACCTCCTTGACCCACCCCGACCCCCACCCACCAAACACACCTCCTTGACCCACCCCGCCCCCCACCCACCAAACACACCTCCTTGACTCACCCCGCCCCCCCACCCACACCACCTTGACTCACCCGGCCCCCCCCACCCACTAAACACACCACCTTGACTCACCCCCCACCCACCAAACACACCTTGACCCACCCCGCCCCTCCCCCACCCAAACACACCCTTGACTCACCCCGCCCCCCCACCCACCAAACACACCTCCTTGACTCACCCCGCCCCCCCCACCCCCACCAAGCACACCTTCTTGACTCACCCCGTGCCCCCCCCACCCACCAAACATACCTCCTTGACTCACCCCGCGCCCCCCCACCCACCAAACACACCTCCTTGACTCACCCCCCCACCAAACACACCTCCTTGACCCACCCCGCGCCCCCCCACCCACCAAACAAACCACCTTGACCCACCCCGCGCCCCCCCACCCACCAAACACACCTCCTTGACTCACCCCGACCCCCCCACCAAACACACCACCTTGACTCACCCCGCCCCCCACCCACCAAACACACCTCCTTGACTCACCCCGCCCCCCACCCACCAAACACACCTCCTTGACTCACCCCGCCCCACCCACCCACCAAGCACACCTTCTTGACTCACCCCGCGCCCCCCACCCACCAAACACACCTCCTTGACTCACCCCGCCCCCCACCCACCAAACACACCTCCTTGACTCACCCCGCCCCCCACCCACCAAACACACCTCCTTGACTCACCCCGCCCCCCACCCACCAAACACACCTCCTTGACTCACCCCGCCCCCCACCCACCAAACACACCACCTTGACTCACCCCGCCCCCCCACCCACCAAACACACCTCCTTGACTCACCCCGCCCCCCCACCCACCAAACACACCTCCTTGACCCACCCCGCGCCCCCCCACCCACCAAACACACCTCCTTGACCCACCCCGCGCCCCCCCACCCACCAAACACACCTCCTTGACTCACCCCCCCACCAAACACACCTCCTTGACTCACCCCGCCCCCCCACCCACCAAACACACCTCCTTGACCCACCCCGCGCCCCCCCACCCACCAAACACACCTCCTTGACCCACCCCGCGCCCCCCCACCCACCAAACACACCTCCTTGACTCACCCCCCCACCAAACACACCTCCTTGACTCACCCAGCCCCCCCCACCCACTAAACACACCACCTTGACTCACCCCCCACCCACCAAACACACCTTGACCCACCCCGCCCCTCCCCCACCCAAACACACCCTTGACTCACCCCGCCCCCCCACCCACCAAACACACCTCCTTGACTCACCCCGCCCCCCCACCCACCAAGCACACCTTCTTGACTCACCCCGTGCCCCCCCACCCACCAAACATACCTCCTTGACTCACCCCACGCCCCCCCCACCCACCAAACATACCTCGTTGACTCACCCCGCGCCCCGCCACCCACCAAACACACCTCCTTGACTCACCCCCCCACCAAACACACCTCCTTGACTCACCCCGCCCCCCCACCCACCAAACACACCACCTTGACTCACCCCGCCCCCCCCACCCACCAAACACACCACCTTGACCCACCCCGCGCCCCCCCACCCACCAAACACACCACCTTGACCCACCCCGCGCCCCCCCACCCACCAATCACACCTCCTTGACTCACCCCGCCCCCCCCACCAAACACACCACCTTGACTCACCCTGCCCCACCCACCAAACACACCTTCTTGACTCACCCCGCGCCCCCCCCACCCACCAAACATACCTCGTTGACTCACCCCGCGCCCCCCCACCCACCAAACACACCTCCTTGACTCACCCCGCGCCCCCCCACCCACCAAACACACCTCCTTGACTCACCCCGCGCCCCCCCACCCACCAAACACACCTCCTTGACTCACCCCCCCCACCCACCAAACACACCTCCTTGACTCACCCCCCAAGAAGTGCAATCCTCAAGTTCTCTTTGAAGGTTGGGTTGAGGACCAGACCCTGGAGTCCTCCCGGAAGCTGCTGGGAATGCCACAGTCGGAGTCCCATCAGGATACTCACACAGTCATCGTGATCTCTGTGCAGGGAGGACACACTATTACAGACCAGGGTACTGCCCCGCACGCCTGCAAACCTCCCCCCCCCCACCCTCCTCCCCGAAAAATAAACCCTTCCTCAACCCACTGCTGAACCAATGTTAGCGTGGTGACAGACAGACACTAGACTCTGCAAGGCCCCAGAGCTAAAGCTACTGGGCTTTCTGCCCCTCCCCAGTCTGCAACATGACTCAATCACCCAGTAAGGGGCAATCAGCTCCACGGCCAGAGATCTCAGGACATGGGGGTAAAGGCTGAGGGTGTAAATCCTGACAAAAGTCAATCAGGAGCACAGTCCAATGGTGGTCTGACAGTGAACACTGTCACCTTTACAGCAACCAGGCCAGCCCCACAGGCAATGCGCGGGATTTGTTTTTGGGCCCAGCACCGATTCTGCCAACTCAGGGACAGTGGGTCAGACACTGGTTCCCCCCCCGCACCGCCCTCCCTCTGGGAAGGGTGGGACAGTGGGTCAGACACTGTCCTTTCCCCCACCCCCACTCCCTCTGGGACTGGGTGGGACAGTGGGTTAGACACTGTCCTTCCCCCCACTCCCTCTGGAACTGGGTGAGACAGTGGGTCAGCCACTGTCCTTTCCCCCACCCCCACTCCCTCTGGGACTGGGTGGGACAGTGGGTCAGCCACTGTCCTTTCCCCCCCACCCCCCAACTTCCATTTCACAAGTTTCACTCACACTCTGCCTTCCCCGATCGTGAGACAGAGCGACAGACCTACATCCGTGGGGTACACTATCGTCCAGTTTACAGTGACGGTCCGCAACGCGCGGTCACCCCTCCCCTCCCCACCCCCCGAAAAATTAATCAGAACTGGTCAAAGTGCTGGAAACATCGCCCTGGGGCTGCGTTGGGTTTGTGCGTGCTTCTGCCTGAGCACAGTCAGAAGGAAGAGGAACCTGGGTGTCACTGACACAAGGAATTGTGGGTAGTAGTGGTGGTGGTGGTGGGGTGATGTTTGAACGGGCGAGGTGGAGGGCACAGCAAGGCAGGCAGCTCAGGCTGGAGCACAGAGTGGGGGGGGGGCGTGGGTGGAGTACCGTTGCTTATCTTTCTTCACCCAGAAGGTAACAGCGGCCTGTGGCAAGGGTTGATCCAGGAACAGCAGCCTCATGACGTAATTCTGAGCCAGCACCGGCAGCTCCCTGAGAAAGGAGGAAGGAGACGCGATCAGGTCAGCGGAGCGGCGCGACAAAAAACAAAAGGGCCCTCGCGTTCGTTCACACCGGCTGCCGGATACAGAGCACGCCCCCCCCCCCCCCCCCCTCCCCAATCCACCAGCCAATCCGCGCGGATATCTGAGCCCAAAGCCATCCGAGTATCAGGCGTGTGCCATATCCGGGATGGGGGTGAGTTGAGGGAGGTGAGTGGCTGCTCCTGGTAAAAATCTCTCTGCCCACGTCCAATCCCACCACCCCCCCCTGCTCCCCCCACCCCCCCCCACCACCGCTTTCTGGAGTTGGGGGTGCTGTACAGAAATTTGGCTTGGCGAGAATTATCTCACGACGGGAGTAAGTTGGCCGTCGATTCTTATCCAGGGACATAACCAGAGGGAGAGGAATGAGGGAATTCTGAAGACAAGGAATTTCGCGACGGCGTCAAACAGGCCACTCGGCCCGCTGAGTCAGCCCCCCCCACCCCGCGAGGGACATCCCACGCAAACGCACCCTCCCCGCCCCGACACCGTCCCCCACAACCCTGCTTTTCCCCTGGCTAACCCACTTGACCTACACAATCCCTGGTCACGATGGGAAAATTTAGCACGGCCAATTCACCCTAACGTGCACATCCCTGAACACTTCAGGGGACAATTCAGCAGAGCCAATCCACCCAGACCTGCACATCTTTGTGACTGTGGGAGGAAACCGGAGCACCCGGAGGAAACCCACGCAGACACAGGGAGAATGTACATACTCCACACAGACAGTCACCCCCGAGGCTGGGACCGAACCCAGGTCCCTGGTGCTGAGGGGCAGTGGTGCTAACTACTGAGCCACCCGATTAGGGATGGGGAGTAAACACTGACCCTCGCCAGCATCACCCACATCCCAGCAGAGTTACCTTTTCAAAAACAGTATGTGCAGTGAGACGTGAGACAGGGCACGAGGGGCACTCCCGGCCCAGGGGGGAGAGGGGCAAGAGGCTCCCCGTTTCCAGAGATGGCTCCTGCGTTTCGATGGAGCCACATCCCCCACTGTCTCAGAGTGAGATAAAGATGGCCACCAGCTGACCCTCCCTCCTGGAGGGAGGGAGATAATCGCTCACCTGAAGACGGCCAGGCAGGTAGCCGGGTGGTTGTAGAGTTTGTCGAGGATGCTGGGACTCAGGCTCCTCATGTATTCGTGCAGATTCTTACACTTCAGCTTCTCCCGCTGCATTCTCTCTCTCTCTCTCTCGGAGTTGAGGTGCTGGAGGGGAGACAGGACGAACAGGTCAGCCAGGCAGAACCTTAGAATCCCTACAGCGTGGAAAGCTGCCACTCGGCCCATCGAATCCTGCACCGACCCACAGAAGGGCATCCCAACCAGAACCAACTCCACCCCCAACTCCATCCCTGTAACCCTGCCTTTCCCGTGGCTAACCCACCCACACTGCACATCCCTGGACGCCAAGGGACAATTCAGCACGGCCTAACCTGCACACCTTTGGACTGTGGGAGGAAACCAGAGCACCCGGAGGAAACCCACGCAGACACTGGGAGAATATGCAAATACCAGGCAGACAGTCGCCAGAGGCTGGGATCGAACCTGTGACCCTGGAGCTGTGAGGCAGCAGTGGTAACCACTGAGTCACCCTGAACTAGACACCATTCCTTCGCAGTATCTGATGATCACCGCTCTCTGCCCCTCTAAGGACAGCGAACCTCAAATTTTGGATTATTTGGAGAGAGAGAGAAAGAGAGAGAGTGAGAGAAAGAGACACAGAGACAGAGACAGAGAGAGAGAGAGACTGAGGGACAAAAGAACAAGAGAACATAGGAAGGGGTTGCAAAGAAAGATCCCAGATGCGTTTGAAGGGAAGCAAGTCACATCCACGAATACGGAACTGAAGCAGACACTGACCAGACGGCTGGGGGGTGGGGGGAACCAACTGTAACAAGCTGGGGATTTAAAACGTTACTTTGTCTGATGTTTCAGAACAAATGTTATCCCCACTGTTACACAGTGACACACTGGTCCCCACCAGCACTGTCCCCCACTGTTAGTGACACACTGGTCCCCACCAGTACTGTCCCCCAGTGTTACACAGTGACAGACCTGTCCCCACCAGCACTGTCCCCCAATGTTACAGAGTGAGAGACCTGGCCACACCACTGTTACACAGTGACAGACCTGTCCGCACCAGCACTGTAACCCAGTGTTACACAGTGACAGACCTGTCCCCACCAGCACTGCAACACAGTGTTACACAGTGAGAGACCTGGCCACACCAGCACTGTCCTTCAGTGTTACACAGTGGCAGACCTGTCCCCATCAGCACTGTACCCCAGTGTTACACAGTGACAGACCTGTCCCCACCAGTACGGTCCCCCAGTGTTACACAGTGACAGACCTGTCCCCACCAGCACTGTCCCCAATGTTACACACTGACAGACCTGTCCCCACCAGCACTGTAACCCAGTGTTACACAGTGACAGGCCTGTCTCCAACAGTACTGTCCCGCAGTGTTACACACTGACAGACCTGTCCCCACCACTGTTACACAGTGACAGACCTGTCCGCACCAGCACTGTAACCCAGTGTTACACAGTGACAGACCTGTCCCCAACAGTACTGTCCCGCAGTGTTACACACTGACAGACCTGTCCCCACCACTGTTACACAGTGACAGACCTGTCCGCACCAGCACTGTAACCCAGTGTTACACAGTGACAGACCTGTCCCCAACAGTACTGTCCCGCAGTGTTACACACTGACAGACCTGTCCCCACCACTGTTACACAGTGACAGACCTGTCCCCACCAGCACTGTAACCCAGTGTTACACAGTGACAGACCTGTCCCCACCAGCACTGTCCCCCAGTGTTACACACTGACAGACCTGTCCCCACCAGCACTGTCCCCCAATGTTACACACTGACAGACCTGTCCCCACCAGCACTGTCCCCAATGTTACACACTGACAGACCTGTCCCCACCAGCACTGTAACCCAATGTTACACAGTGACAGACCTGTCCGGACCAGCACTGTAACCCAGTGTTACACTGAGACAGACCTGTCCCCACCAGCACTGCAACACAGTGTTACACAGTGACAGACCTGGCCACACCACTGTTACACAGTGACAGACCTGTCCCCATCAGCACTGTAACTCAGTGTTACACAGTGACAGGCCTGTCCCCACCAGCACTGTCCCCCAGTGTTACACAGTGACAGACCTGTCCCCATCAGCACTGTACCCCAGTGTTACACAGTGACAGACCTGTCCCCACCAGCACTGTAACCCAGTGTTACACAGTGACAGACCTGTCCCCAACAGTACTGTCCCGCAGTGTTACACACTGACAGACCTGTCCCCACCACTGTTACACAGTGACAGACCTGTCCCCACCAGCACTGTAACCCAGTGTTACACAGTGACAGACCTGTCCCCACCAGCACCGTAACCCAGTGTTACACAGTGACAGACCGGTCCCCACCAGCACTCTCCCCCCGTGTTACACAGAGACAGACCTGTCCCTACCAGCACTGTCCCCGTGTTACACAGTGACAGACCTGTCCCCACTACTGTTACACAGTGACAGACCTGTTCCCACCAGCGCAGTAACCCAGTGTTACAGTGACAGACCTGTCCCCACCAGCACTGTCCCCCAGTGTTACACACTGACAGACCTGTCCCCACCAGCACTGTCCCCCAATGTTACACACTGACAGACCTGTCCCCACCAGCACTGTAACCCAATGTTACACAGTGACAGACCTGTCCGGACCAGCACTGTAACCCAGTGTTACACTGAGACAGACCCGTCCCCACCAGCACTGCAACAGAGTGTTACACAGTGACAGACCTGTCCCCACCAGCACTGCAACACAGTGTTACACAGTGACAGTCCTGTCCCCACCACTGTTACACAGTGACAGACCTGTCCCCATCAGCACTGTAACCCAGTGTTACACAGTGACAGGCCTGTCCCCACCAGCACAGTCCCCCAGTGTTACACAGTGACAGACCTGTCCCCACCAGCACTGTCCCCCAGTGTTACACAGTGACAGACCTGTCCCCATCAGCACTGTACCCCAGTGTTACACAGTGACAGACCTGTCCCCACCAGCACTGTAACCCAGTGTTACACAGTGACAGACCTGTCCCCAACAGTACTGTCCCGCAGTGTTACACACTGACAGACCTGTCCCCACCACTGTTACACAGTGACAGACCTGTCCCCACCAGCACTGTAACCCAGTGTTACACAGTGACTGACCTGCCCCCACCAGCACTCTCCCCCCGTGTTACACAGAGACAGACCTGTCCCTACCAGCACTGTCCCCCAGTGTTACACACTGACAGACCTGTCCTCACCAGCACAGTCCCCGTGTTACACAGTGACAGACCTGTCCCCACCACTGTTACACAGTGACAGACCTGTCCCCACCAGCACAGTAACCCAGTGTTACACAGTGACAGACCTGTCCCCACCAGCACTCTCCCCCCGTGTTACACAGAGACAGACCTGTCCCTACCAGCACTGTCCCCGTGTTACACAGTGACAGACCTGTTCCCACCAGCACAGTAACCCAGTGTTACAGTGACAGACCTGTCCCCACCAGCACTGTCCCCCAGTGTTACACACTGACAGACCTGTCCCCACCAGCACTGTCCGCCAATGTTACACACTGACAGACCTGTCCCCACCAGCACTGTCCGCCAATGTTACACACTGACAGACCTGTCCCCACCAGCACTGTCCCCAATGTTACACACTGACAGACCTGTCCCCACCAGCACTGTAACCCAATGTTACAGTGACAGACCTGTCCGCACCAGCACTGTAACCCAGTGTTACACAGTGAGAGGCCTGTCCCCACCAGCACAGTCCCCCAGTGTTACACAGTGACAGACCTGTCCCCACCACTGTTACACAGTGACAGACCTGTCCCCATCAGCACTGTAACCCAGTGTTACACAGTAACAGGCCTGTCCCCACCAGCACAGTCCCCCAGTGTTATACAGTGACAGACCTGTCCCCACCAGCACTGACCCCCAGTGTTACACTGAGACAGACCTGTCCCCACCAGCACTGCAACACAGTATTACACAGTGACAGACCTGTCCCCATCAGCACTGTACCCCAGTGTTACACAGTGACAGACCTGTCCCCACCAGCACTGTAACCCAGTGTTACACAGTGACAGACCTGTCCCCAACAGTACTGTCCCGCAGTGTTACACACTGACAGACCTGTCCCCACCACTGTTACACAGTGACAGACCTGTCCCCACCAGTACTGTACCCCAGTGTTACACAGTGACAGACCTGTCCCCACCAGCACTGTACCCCAGTGTTACACAGTGACAGACCTGTCCCCAACAGTACAGTCCCGCAGTGTTACACACTGACAGACCTGTCCCCACCACTGTTACACAGTGACAGACCTGTCCCCACCACTGTTACACAGTGACAGACCTGTCCCCACCAGCACTCTCCCCCAGTGTTACACAGTGACAGACCTGTCCCCATCAGCACTGTACCCCAGTGTTACACAGTGACAGACCTGTCCCCAACAGTACTGTCCCGCAGTGTTACACACTGACAGACCTGTCCCCACCACTGTTACACAGTGACCGACCTGTCCCCACCAGCACTGTCCCCCAGTGTTACACACTGACAGACCTGTCCCCACCAGCACTGTCCCCCAATGTTACACACTGACAGACCTGTCCCCACCAGCACTGTCCCCAATGTTACACACTGACAGACCTGTCCCCACCAGCACTGTAACCCAATGTTACACAGTGACAGACCTGTCCGCACCAGCACTGTAACCCAGTGTTACACAGTGACAGGCCTGTCTCCAACAGTACTGTCCCGCAGTGTTACACACTGACAGACCTGTCCCCACCACTGTTACACAGTGACAGACCTGTCCGCACCAGCACTGTACCCCAGTGTTACACAGTGACAGACCTGTCCCCAACAGTACTGTAACCCAGTGTTACACACTGACAGACCTGGCCCACCAGCACTGCAACACAGTGTTACACAGTGACAGACCTGTCCCCACCAGCACTGTCCCCCAGTGTTACACTGAGACAGACCTGTCCCCACCAGCACTGTAACCCAGTGTTACACAGTGACAGACCTGTCCCCAACAGTACTGTCCCGCAGTGTTACACACTGACAGACCTGTCCCCACCACTGTTACACAGTGACAGACCTGTCCCCACCAGCACTGTAACCCAATGTTACACAGTGACAGACCTGTCCGCACCAGCACTGTAACCCAGTGTTACACAGTGACAGGCCTGTCTCCAACAGTACTGTCCCGCAGTGTTACACACTGACAGACCTGTCCCCACCACTGTTACACAGTGACAGACCTGTCCGCACCAGCACTGTACCCCAGTGTTACACAGTGACAGACCTGTCCCCAACAGTACTGTCCCGCAGTGTTACACACTGACAGACCTGGCCCACCAGCACTGCAACACAGTGTTACACAGTGACAGACCTGTCCCCACCAGCACTGTCCCCCAGTGTTACACTGAGACAGACCTGTCCCCACCAGCACTGTAACCCAGTGTTACACAGTGACAGACCTGTCCCCAACAGTACTGTCCCGCAGTGTTACACACTGACAGACCTGTCCCCACCACTGTTACACAGTGACAGACCTGTCCCCACCAGCACTGTAACCCAATGTTACACAGTGACAGACCTGTCCGCACCAGCACTGTAACCCAGTGTTACACAGTGACAGGCCTGTCTCCAACAGTACTGTCCCGCAGTGTTACACACTGACAGACCTGTCCCCACCACTGTTACACAGTGACAGACCTGTCCCCATCAGCACTGTACCCCAGTGTTACACAGTGACAGACCTGTCCCCAACAGTACTGTCCCGCAGTGTTACACACTGACAGACCTGGCCCACCAGCACTGCAACACAGTGTTACACAGTGACAGACCTGTCCCCACCAGCACTGTCCCCCAGTGTTACACTGAGACAGACCTGTCCCCACCAGCACTGTAACCCAGTGTTACACAGTGACAGACCTGTCCCCAACAGTACTGTCCCGCAGTGTTACACACTGACAGACCTGTCCCCACCACTGTTACACAGTGACAGACCTGTCCCCACCAGCACTGTAACCCAGTGTTACACAGAGACAGACCTGTCCCCACCAGCACTGTCCCCCAGTGTTACACACTGACAGACCTGTCCCCACCAGCACTGTCCCCCAATGTTACACACTGACAGACCTGTCCCCACCAGCACTGTCCCCAATGTTACACACTGACAGACCTGTCCCCACCAGCACTGTAACCCAATGTTACACAGTGACAGACCTGTCCGGACCAGCACTGTAACCCAATGTTACACTGAGACAGACCTGTCCCCACCAGCACTGCAACACAGTGTTACACAGTGACAGACCTGGCCACACCAGCACTGTACCCCAGTGTTACACAGTGACAGACCTGTCCCCACCAGCACTGTCCCCCAGTGTTACACAGTGACAGACCTGGCCACACCAGCACTGTACCCCAGTGTTACACAGTGACAGACCTGTCCCCACCACTGTTACACAGTGACAGACCTGTCCCCATCAGCACTGTAACCCAGTGTTACACAGTGACAGGCCTGTCCCCACCAGCACAGTCCCCCAGTGTTATACAGTGACAGACCTGTCCCCACCAGCACTGTCCCCCAGTGTTACACAGTGACAGACCTGTCCCCATCAGCACTGTACCCCAGTGTTACACAGTGACAGACCTGTCCCCACCAGCACTGTAACCCAGTGTTACACAGTGACAGACCTGTCCCCAACAGTACTGTCCCGCAGTGTTACACACTGACAGACCTGTCCCCACCACTGTTACACAGTGACAGACCTGCCCCCACCAGCACTCTCCCCCCGTGTTACACAGAGACAGACCTGTCCCTACCAGCACTGTCCCCCAGTGTTACACACTGACAGACCTGTCCTCACCAGCACAGTCCCCGTGTTACACAGTGACAGACCTGTCCCCACCACTGTTACACAGTGACAGACCTGTCCCCACCAGCACCGTAACCCAGTGTTACACAGTGACAGACCGGTCCCCACCAGCACTCTCCCCCCGTGTTACACAGAGACAGACCTGTCCCTACCAGCACTGTCCCCGTGTTACACAGTGACAGACCTGTCCCCACCACTGTTACACAGTGACAGACCTGTTCCCACCAGCACAGTAACCCAGTGTTACAGTGACAGACCTGTCCCCACCAGCACTGTCCGCCAATGTTACACACTGACAGACCTGTCCCCACCAGCACTGTCCCCAATGTTACACACTGACAGACCTGTCCCCACCAGCACTGTAACCCAATGTTACAGTGACAGACCTGTCCGCACCAGCACTGTAACCCAGTGTTACACAGTGACAGGCCTGTCCCCACCAGCACAGTCCCCCAGTGTTATACAGTGACAGGCCTGTCCCTACCAGCACTGTCCCCGTGTTACACAGTGACAGACCTGTCACCACCAGCACTGCAACACAGTGTTACACAGTGACAGACCTGTCCCCACCACTGTTACACAGTGACAGACCTGTCCCCATCAGCACTGTAACCCAGTGTTACACAGTAACAGGCCTGTCCCCACCAGCACAGTCCCCCAGTGTTATACAGTGACAGGCCTGTCCCTACCAGCACTGTCCCCCAATGTTACACAGTGACAGACCTGTCACCACCAGCACTGCAACACAGTGTTACACAGTGACAGACCTGTCCCCATCAGCACTGTAACCCAGTGTTACACAGTAACAGACCTGTCCCCACCAGCACTGTCCCCCAGTGTTACAGTGACAGACCTGTCCCCACCAGCACTGACCCCCAGTGTTACACAGTGACAGACCTGTCCCCACCAGCACTGCAACACAGTATTACACAGTGACAGACCTGTCCCCATCAGCACTGTACCCCAGTGTTACACAGTGACAGACCTGTCCCCACCAGCACTGTACCCCAGTGTTACACAGTGACAGACCTGTCCCCAACAGTACTGTCCCGCAGTGTTACACACTGACAGACCTGTCCCCACCACTGTTACACAGTGACAGACCTGTCCCCACCAGCACTGTAACCCAGTGTTACACACTGACAGACCTGTCCCCACCACTGTTACACAGTGACAGGCCTGTCCCCACCAGCACTGTACCCCAGTGTTACACAGTGACAGACCTGTCCCCACCAGCACTGTAACCCAGTGTTACACAGTGACAGACCTGTCCCCAACAGTACTGTCCCGCAGTGTTACACATGGACAGACCTGTCCCCACCACTGTTACACAGTGACAGACCTGTCCCCACCAGCACTGTACCCCAGTGTTACACAGTGACAGACCTGTCCCCACCAGCACAGTAACCCAGTGTTACAGTGACCGACCTGTCCCCACCAGCACTGTCCCCCAGTGTTACACACTGACAGACCTGTCCCCACCAGCACTGTCCCCCAATGTTACACACTGACAGACCTGTCCCCACCAGCACTGTCCCCAATGTTACACACTGACAGACCTGTCCCCACCAGCACTGTAACCCAATGTTACACAGTGACAGACCTGTCCGCACCAGCACTGTAACCCAGTGTTACACAGTGACAGGCCTGTCTCCAACAGTACTGTCCCGCAGTGTTACACACTGACAGACCTGTCCCCACCACTGTTACACAGTGACAGACCTGTCCCCACCAGCACTGTAACCCAGTGTTACACAGAGACCGACCTGTCCCCACCAGCACTGTCCCCCAGTGTTACACACTGACAGACCTGTCCCCACCAGCACTGTCCCCCAATGTTACACACTGACAGACCTGTCCCCACCAGCACTGTCCCCAATGTTACACACTGACAGACCTGTCCCCACCAGCACTGTCCCCAATGTTACACATGGACAGACCTGTCCCCACCACTGTTACACAGTGACAGACCTGTCCCCACCAGCACTGTAACCCAATGTTACACAGTGACAGACCTGTCCCCACCAGCACTGTAACCCAGTGTTACACAGTGACAGACCTGTCTCCAACAGTACTGTCCCGCAGTGTTACACAGTGACAGACCTGTCCGCACCAGCACTGTAACCCAGTGTTACACAGTGACAGACCTGTCCCCAACAGTACTGTCCCGCAGTGTTACACACTGACAGACCTGTCCCCACCACTGTTACACAGTGACAGACCTGTCCCCATCAGCACTGTACCCCAGTGTTACACAGTGACAGACCTGTCCCCACCAGCACTGTAACCCAGTGTTACACAGTGACAGACCTGTCCCCAACAGTACTGTCCCGCAGTGTTACACACTGACAGACCTGTCCCCACCACTGTTACACAGTGACAGACCTGTCCGCACCAGCACTGTAACCCAGTGTTACACAGTGACAGACCTGTCCCCAACAGTACTGTCCCGCAGTGTTACACACTGACAGACCTGTCCCCAACAGTACTGTCCCGCAGTGTTACACACTGACAGACCTGTCCCCACCACTGTTACACAGTGACAGACCTGTCCCCATCAGCACTGTACCCCAGTGTTACACAGTGACAGACCTGTCCCCACCAGCACTGTAACCCAGTGTTACACAGTGACAGACCTGTCCCCAACAGTACTGTCCCGCAGTGTTACACACTGACAGACCTGTCCCCACCACTGTTACACAGTGACAGACCTGTCCCCACCAGCACTGTCCCCCAGTGTTACACACTGACAGACCTGTCCTCACCAGCACAGTCCCCGTGTTACACAGTGACAGACCTGTCCCCACCAGCACAGTAACCCAGTGTTACACTGTGACAGACCTGTCCCCACCAGCACTGTCCCCCAGTGTTACACACTGACAGACCTGTCCCCACCAGCACTGTCCCCCAGTGTTACACAGTGACAGACCTGTCCCCACCAGCACAGTAACCCAGTGTTACACTGTGACAGACCTGTCCCCACCAGCACTGTCCCCCAGTGTTACACACTGACAGACCTGTCCCCACCAGCACTGTCCCCCAATGTTACACACTGACAGACCAGTCCCCACCAGCACTGTCCCCAATGTTACACACTGACAGACCTGTCCCCATCAGCACTGTACCCCAGTGTTACACAGTGACAGACCTGTCCCCATCAGCACTGTACCCCAGTGTTACACAGTGACAGACCTGTCCCCAACAGTACTGTCCCGCAGTGTTACACACTGACAGACCTGTCCCCACCACTGTTACACAGTGACAGACCTATCCCCACCAGCACAGTAACCCAGTGTTACAGTGACAGACCTGTCCCCACCAGCACTGTCCCCCAGTGTTACACACTGACAGACCTGTCCCCACCAGCACTGTCCCCCAATGTTACACAGTGACAGACCTGTCCCCACCAGCACTGTCCCCAATGTTACACACTGACAGACCTGTCCCCACCAGCACTGTAACCCAATGTTACACAGTGACAGACCTGTCCGCACCAGCACTGTAACCCAGTGTTACACAGTGACAGGCCTGTCCCCAACAGTACTGTCCCGCAGTGTTACACACTGACAGACCTGTCCCCACCACTGTTACACAGTGACAGACCTGTCCCTATCAGCACTGTACCCCAGTGTTACACAGTGACAGACCTGTCCCCACCAGCACTGTCCCCCAGTGTTACACAGTGACAGACCTGTCCCCACCAGCACTGTAACCCAGTGTTACACAGTGACAGACCTGTCCCCAACAGTACTGTCCCGCAGTGTTACACACTGACAGACCTGTCCCCACCGCTGTTACACAGTGACAGACCTGTCCCCACCAGCACTGTAACCCAGTGTTACACAGTGACAGACCTGTCCCCACCAGCACTCTCCCCCAGTGTTACACAGTGACAGACCTGTCCCCAACAGTACTGTCCCGCAGTGTTACACACTGACAGACCTGTCCCCACCACTGTTACACAGTGACAGACCTGTCCCCACCAGCACTGTCCCCCAGTGTTACACACTGACAGACCTGTCCTCACCAGCACAGTCCCCGTGTTACACAGTGACAGACCTGTCCCCACCAGCACAGTAACCCAGTGTTACACTGTGACAGACCTGTCCCCACCAGCACTGTCCCCCAGTGTTACACACTGACAGACCTGTCCCCACCAGCACTGTCCCCCAATGTTACACACTGACAGACCTGTCCCCACCAGCACTGTCCCCAATGTTACACACTGACAGACCTGTCCCCACCAGCACTGTAACCCAGTGTTACACACTGACAGACCTGTCCCCACCACTGTTACACAGTGACAGACCTGTCCCCATCAGCACTGTACCCCAGTGTTACACAGTGACAGGCCTGTCCCCATCAGCACTGTCCCCCAGTGTTACACAGTGACAGACCTGTCCCCACCAGCACTGTAACCCAGTGTTACACAGTGACAGACCTGCCCCCACCAGCACTCTCCCCCCGTGTTACACAGTGACAGACCTGTCCCCACCAGCACTGTAACCCAGTGTTACACAGTGACAGACCTGTCCCCAACAGTACTGTCCCGCAGTGTTACTCACTGACAGACCTGTCCCCACCACTGTTACACAGTGACAGACCTGTCCCCACCAGCACTGTCCCCCAGTGTTACACAGTGACAGACCTGTCCCCATCAGCACTGTAACCCAGTGTTACACAGTGACAGACCTGTCCCCAACAGTACTGTCCCGCAGTGTTACTCACTGACAGACCTGTCCCCACCACTGTTACACAGTGACAGACCTGTCCCCACCAGCACAGTAACCCAGTGTTACAGTGACAGACCTGTCCCCACCAGCACTGTCCCCCAGTGTTACACACTGACAGACCTGTCCCCACCAGCACTGTCCCCAATGTTACACACTGACAGACCTGTCCCCACCAGCACTGTAACCCAATGTTACACAGTGACAGACCTGTCCGCACCAGCACTGTAACCCATTGTTACACAGTGACAGGCCTGTCCCCACCAGCACAGTCCCCCAGTGTTATACAGTGACAGACCTGTCCCCACCAGCACTGTCCCCCAGTGTTACACTGAGACAGACCTGTCCCCACCAGCACTGTAACCCAGTGTTACACAGTGACAGACCTGTCCCCACCAGCACTGCAACACAGTGTTACACAATGAGAGACCTGGCCACACCAGCACTGTACCCCAGTGTTACACAGTGACAGACCTGTCCCCACCACTGTTATACAGTGACAGACCTGTCCCCAGCAGCACTGTACCCCAGTGTTACACAGTGACAGACCTGTCCCCACCAGCACTGTAACCCAGTGTTACACAGTGACAGACCTGTCCCCAACAGTACTGTCCCGCAATGTTACACACTGACAGACCTCTCCCCACCACTGTTACACAGTGACAGACCTGTCCCCACCAGCACTGTAACCCAGTGTTACACAGTGACAGACCTGTCCCCACCAGCACTCTCCCCCAGTGTTACACAGTGACAGACCTGTCCCCACCAGCACTGTAACCCAGTGTTACACTGTGACAGACCTGTCCCCACCAGCACTGTCCCCCAGTGTTACACACTGACAGACCTGTCCCCACCAGCACTGTCCCCCAATGTTACACACTGACAGACCTGTCCCCACCAGCACTGTCCCCAATGTTACACACTGACAGACCTGTCCCCACCAGCACTGTAACCCAATGTTACACAGTGACAGGCCTGTCCCCACCAGCACAGTCCCCCAGTGTTATACAGTGACAGACCTGTCCCCACCAGCACTGTCCCCCAGTGTTACACTGAGACAGACCTGTCCCCACCAGCACTGTAACCCAGTGTTACACAGTGACAGACCTGTCCCCACCAGCACTGCAACACAGTGTTACACAGTGAGAGACCTGGCCACACCAGCACTGTCCCCCAGTGTTACACAGAGACAGACCTGTCCCCACCAGCACTATCCTCCAGTGTTACACAGTGACAGACCTCTCCCCACCAGCACTGTCCCCCAGTGTTACACAGTGACAGACCTGGCCACACCAGCACTGTACCCCAGTGTTACACAGTGACAGACCTGTCCCCACCACTGTTACACAGTGACAGACCTGTCCCCATCAGCACTGTAACCCAGTGTTATACAGTGACAGACCTGTCCCCACCAGCACTGTCCCCCAGTGTTACACTGAGACAGACCTGTCCCCACCAGCACTGCAACACAGTGTTACACAGTGACAGACCTGTCCCCATCAGCACTGTAACCCAGTGTTACACAGTGACAGACCTGTCCCCATCAGCACTGTACCCCAGTGTTACACAGTGACAGACCTGTCCCCAACAGTACTGTCCCGCAGTGTTACACACGGACAGACCTGTCCCCACCACTGTTACACAGTGACAGACCTGTCCCCAACAGCACTGTAACCCAGTGTTACACAGTGACAGACCTGTCCCCACCAGCACTCTCCCCCAGTGTTACACAGTGACAGCACTGTACCCCAGTGTTACACACTGACAGACCTGTCCCCACCACTGTTACACAGTGACAGACCTGTCCCCACCAGCACTGTAACCCAGTGTTACACAGTGACAGACCTGTCCCGATCAGCACTGTACCCCAGTGTTGCACAGTGACAGACCTGTCCCCATCAGCACTGTACCCCAGTGTTACACAGTGACAGACCTGTCCCCAACAGTACTGTCCCGCAGTGTTACACACTGACAGACCTGTCCCCACCACTGTTACAGTGACAGACCTGTCCCCACCAGCACTGTCCCCCAGTGTTACAGTGACAGACCTGTCCCCACCAGCACTGTCCCCCAGTGTTACAGTGACAGACCTGTCCCCACCAGCACTGTACCCCAGTGTTACACAGTGACAGACCTGTCCCCACCAGCACAGTAACCCAGTGTTACACAGAGACAGACCTGTCCCTACCAGCACTGTCCCCCAGTGTTACACACTGACAGACCTGTCCTCACCAGCACAGTCCCCGTGTTACACAGTGACAGACCTGTCCCCACCAGCACCGTAACCCAATGTTACACAGTGACAGACCTGTCCCCACCAGCACAGTCCCCCAGTGTTCCACAGTAACAGACCTGTCCGCACCAGCACTGTAACCCAGTGTTACACAGTGACAGGCCTGTCCCCACCAGCACTGTCCCCCAGTGTTACACAGTGACAGACCTGTCCCCACCAGCACTCTCCCCCAGTGTTACACAGTGACAGACCTGTCCCCATCAGCACTGTAACCCAGTGTTACACAGTGACAGACCTGTCCCCAACAGTACTGTCCCGCAGTGTTACACACTGACAGACCTGTCTCTACCACTGTTACAGTGACAGACCTGTCCCCACCAGCACTGTCCCCCAGTGTTCCACAGCGACAGACCTGTCCCCACCAGCACTGTCCCCCAGTGTTACACAGTGACAGACCTGTCCCCACCACTGTTACACAGTGACAGACCTGTCCCCATCAGCACTGTACCCCAGTGTTACACAGTGACAGACCTGTCCCCAACAGTACTGTCCCGCAGTGTTACTCACTGACAGACCTGTCCCCACCACTGTTACACAGTGACAGACCTGTCCCCACCAGCACAGTAACCCAGTGTTACAGTGACAGACCTGTCCCCACCAGCACTGTCCCCCAGTGTTACACACTGACAGACCTGTCCCCACCAGCACTGTCCCCAATGTTACACACTGACAGACCTGTCCCCACCAGCACTGTAACCCAATGTTACACAGTGACAGACCTGTCCGCACCAGCACTGTAACCCATTGTTACACAGTGACAGGCCTGTCCCCACCAGCACAGTCCCCCAGTGTTATACAGTGACAGACCTGTCCCCACCAGCACTGTCCCCCAGTGTTACACTGAGACAGACCTGTCCCCACCAGCACTGTAACCCAGTGTTACACAGTGACAGACCTGTCCCCACCAGCACTGCAACACAGTGTTACACAATGAGAGACCTGGCCACACCAGCACTGTCCCCCAGTGTTACACAGTGACAGACCTGTCCCCACCACTGTTATACAGTGACAGACCTGTCCCCAGCAGCACTGTCCCCCAGTGTTACACAGTGACAGACCTGTCCCCACCAGCACTGTAACCCAGTGTTACACAGTGACAGACCTGTCCCCAACAGTACTGTCCCGCAATGTTACACACTGACAGACCTCTCCCCACCACTGTTACACAGTGACAGACCTGTCCCCACCAGCACTGTAACCCAGTGTTACACAGTGACAGACCTGTCCCCACCAGCACTCTCCCCCAGTGTTACACAGTGACAGACCTGTCCCCACCAGCACTGTAACCCAGTGTTACACTGTGACAGACCTGTCCCCACCAGCACTGTCCCCCAGTGTTACACACTGACAGACCTGTCCCCACCAGCACTGTCCCCCAATGTTACACACTGACAGACCTGTCCCCACCAGCACTGTCCCCAATGTTACACACTGACAGACCTGTCCCCACCAGCACTGTAACCCAATGTTACACAGTGACAGGCCTGTCCCCACCAGCACAGTCCCCCAGTGTTATACAGTGACAGACCTGTCCCCACCAGCACTGTCCCCCAGTGTTACACTGAGACAGACCTGTCCCCACCAGCACTGTAACCCAGTGTTACACAGTGACAGACCTGTCCCCACCAGCACTGCAACACAGTGTTACACAGTGAGAGACCTGGCCACACCAGCACGGTCCCCCAGTGTTACACAGAGACAGACCTGTCCCCACCAGCACTATCCTCCAGTGTTACACAGTGACAGACCTCTCCCCACCAGCACTGTCCCCCAGTGTTACACAGGGACAGACCTGTCCCCACCAGCACCGTAACCCAATGTTACACAGTGACAGACCTGTCCCCACCAGCACTCTCCCCCAGTGTTACACAGTGACAGACCTGTCCCCATCAGCACTGTAACCCAGTGTTACACAGTGACAGACCTGTCCCCAACAGTACTGTCCCGCAGTGTTACACACTGACAGACCTGTCTCTACCACTGTTACAGTGACAGACCTGTCCCCACCAGCACTGTCCCCCAGTGTTCCACAGCGACAGACCTGTCCCCACCAGCACTGTCCCCCAGTGTTACACAGTGACAGACCTGTCCCCACCACTGTTACACAGTGACAGACGTGTCTCCACCAGCACTGTAACCCAGTGTTACACAGTGACAGACCTGTCCGCACCAGCACTGTATCCCAGTGTTACACAGTGACAGATCTGTCCCCACTAGCACTGTCCCCCAGTGTTCCACAGCGACAGACCTGTCCCCAACAGCACTGTCCCGCAGTGTTACACAGTGACAGACCTGTCCCTACCAGCACTGTCGCCCAGTGTTACACACTGACAGACCTGTCCCCACCAGCACTGTAACCCAGTGTTACACAGTGACAGACCTGTCCCCACCACTGTTACACAGTGACAGACCTGTCCCACCAGCACTGTAACCCAGTGTTACACAGTGACAGACCTGTCCCCACCAGCACTGTAACCCAGTGTTACAGTGGCAGACCTGTCCCCACCAGCACTGTCCCCCAGTGTTACACAGTGACAGACCTGTCCCCACCAGCACTGTCCCCCAGTGTTACACAGTGACAGACCTGTCCCCACCAGCACTGTCCCCCAGTGTTACACAGTGACAGACCTCTGCCCTCCAGTACCATTACACAGTGTGACACAGTGACAACCTGTCCCCACCAGGACCATAACCCAGTGTTACACAGTGTTAGACCTGTCCCCACCAGCACTGTAACCCAGTGTTACACAGGGACAGACCGGTCCCCACCAGCACTGTAAGCCAGTGTTACAGTGACACACCTGTCCCCACCAGCACTGTAAGCCAGTGTTACACAATGAAAAACCGGTCCCCACCAGCACCGTAACCCAGTGTTACACTGAGACAGACCTGTCTCCACCAGCACCGTAACCCAGTGTTCCACAGCGACAGACCTGTCCCCACCAGCACTGTAACCCAGTGTTACACAGTGACAGACCTGTCCTCACCAGCACTGTAACCCAGTGTTACACAGTGACAGACCTATCCCCACCAGCACTGTAACCCAGTGTTACACAGTGACAGACCTGTCCTCATCAGCACTGTCCCCCAGTGTGACACAGTGACAGACCTGTCCCCACCAGCAGTGTCTTGTAGTGAGGGACCAGTACAGAGGAGCATGCTGCCGTACGTATCTCCAATTTGTTTTCACCCCGTGGTAGCTGTTTGCGTTGATGGTATCTGGATGTTTTACTGCCGGGTAGTTTTCAGAATTTGAATTGAAAATCTTCACGGCCCCTTTGCTGCAGTGTTGTGGAACTTTACACAGCATACTGCCATTAAGAAAAGGCATTGGACGTTAGAGATAAGCCGTGTCCCTGACACACAGTTTTCAAAGACAGCCTTGTTGTGCCTGTTTGATGGTCTCTCTCTCGTTCCGTGCCTCAATGGAATAAAGCCCAATTTACCCCAGAGTGCATTTGCTGATAGCATTCCACCACACACCGACAAAACTGCAATTCCAACTGATTCACTGAACGGTTACAGTGTACAAAGCGACTGTTCGGCCCGTCACATTCACGTTGACAGTTGTGCTCTGCTTGCTCGCTAACCCACTGTGGTTACTGGCACCGGCAACTCGTCTGTTGTAAAACTCTGCGCCTCCTTTTGTAACCCTTCCTTAGCCAACCCCCTCACCCAGGGCTCTATCACCCCCTTTGACAGGATCAGCCCCAACAGGATGACTGCACACCTACAACACGGGGTCCGAAATAAAAGGAGAACAAAAAAAATCCAGATGCCGGAGGAACCCAGCAGCTGGTGTGTGGCCAATTAACAACATCCTCAGACTGACACTGATCTCGAAACTTTCCCTCTGCGTCTCTCTCTCTCTGTCTGTCTCACGCTGCACTGATTTGTAAAGCCAGCAGCATATTCACAATTCACCGGTAACACCGTGAGCCAAAATATCGTGTTCCCTGACCAACCACAGCAGAACAGTTCTGGACTGGCATTTTAGGAATTGTGGGTCCAAAGGTGTGGTGCTGGAAAAGCACTGCCCATCAGGCAGCATCCAAGGAACAGGAGAGTCGACGTTTCAGCCCTTCATTATCCTGCGTTTTTAAAGCACCACACGTTTTTGACTCTGATCGCCAGCGTCTGCAGTCCTCACTTCCTCCTAGTTTTAGGAAAGGTGCCCACAATCGTATACTGATGGCTACCCTGGCCCACAGCTGTGAGGAGTCTCACCTTTGGGCGGGAACATCGCGGGGTTGGCACCTACTCCCAGGGCCCAAGAACCAGACGCGCAAAGCTGACTCACTGGCCCAGCTCCGAGGGACGGTGCCACCTTTCAGATGGGATGTTAAACCGACAGCGACCACCTCACCCCACCCCCACCCACCCCCTCAGGTGATCGCCTGGTTGTCATTTCACTCAGGGAATCATAGAATCACAGAATCCATGCAGTATGGAAACAGGCCATTTGGCCCAACACCACACCATGGACCCATTCCCCACCCTATTGCTCTACCTCTGACTAATGTACCTAACCTACACATCCCTGAATGCTATGGGGCAATTGAGCATGACCAATCCACTCTCACATCTTTGGACTGTGGGAGGAAACAGGGCGGCACGGTGGCACAGTGGTTAGCACTGCTGCCTCACAGCGCCAGAGACCCGGGTTCAATTCCCGCCTCAGGCGACTGACTGTGTGGAGTTTGCACATTCTCCCCCCTGTCTGGGTGGGTTTCCTCCGGGTGCTCCGGTTTCTTCCCACAGTCCAAAGATGTGCAGGTCAGGTGAATTGGCCATGCTAAATTGCCCGTAGTGTTAGGTAAGGGGTAGATGTAGGGGTATGGGTGGGTTGCGCCTCGGCGGGTCGGTGTGGACTTGTTGGGCCGAAGGGCCTGTTTCCACACTGTAAGTAATCTAATCTAAAAAAAACTGGAGCACCCTGAGGAAACCCACGCAGACACGGGGAGAATGTGCAAACTCCACACAGACAGTCACCTGAGGGTGAAATCGAACCCGGGTCTCTGGCGCCATGATGCAGCAGTGCTAACCACTGAGCCACCCTGGTAAGGGTGGTCCCTCCAGAACCCTGTGCCAACACACAGTGATTTAAAAGGGACCTAAGGGGCTGCTATTTCACACAGAGGGTGGTACGTGTATGGAATGAGCTGCCAGAGGAAGTGGTGGAGGCTGGTACAATTGCAATATCGAAAAGGCATCTGGATGGGTATATGAATAGGAAGGGTTTGGAGGGATATGGGCCGGGTGCTGGCAGGTGGGACTAGACTAATTTAGGATATGTGGTCGGCATGGACGGGTTGGACTGAAGGGTCTGTTTCCATGCTGCACATAAGACCAGAAGGCATAGGAATGGAAGTAAAGCCATTCGGTCCATCGAGTCCACTCCGCCATTCAATCATGGCTGATGGGCATTTCAACATGACTCTACTCCAACCTATCTAATCTTTCCTCACCACCCCCAGCCCAGGAAGCATCCTGGTAAATCTATTCTGCACCTTCTCTCCTCTCTCTCTCTCGAACTCTCTCAAACTCTATTTGCCACTGCTTTGCCCACCCAGTCAATCTTTGTGTGATCTGCAAACCTCTTGAACATAGCCCCACGTTGAATTCCAAGTCATTGAAGTACACCACCAATGCCGAGGAACCCAGCACCAAGCCGAGCAGAACCCCATTGGATACTGACTTCCAGCCACAGAAACATCCCTCGATGGTCACCCTCCGCTTCCTGCTGCTCAGCCAATTCTGGATCCGATGGGTCACCTTACCTTCAATCCCCTCAGCTTTTACTTTCTCGACCAGTCTGCTATCAGGGGCCTTATTCTTGCTGAAGCCCACGTACAGCACAAATGCACCACCTTCCCAATGCTCCTGGTCACCGCCTCATCTCATTTGTTAAGCGCAACATTCCCTCAGCAAATCCGTGCAGACTATCCCTGATTGATCCCCATGCCTCCGATCTGTCATTCAGAATTCTTTCTTACATTTTCCCCACCATCCTGCAGCTAAACTGACTGGCCTGTAATTTCCTGATCCGACCCTTTTGTTGGATCAACCAGGTTTCTAGATATCTTTCACCTCAACTCTGACCAGAGAGGGCATAAGTTTAGGATGAGAGGGGCACGATATAAAAGGGACCTAAGGGGCAACATTTTCACACAGTGGGTGGTACGGGTATGGAATGAGCTGCCAGAGGAAGTGGTGGAGGTTTGTACAATTACAAGATCTAAAAGGCATTTGGATGGGTATATGAATAGGAAGGGTTTGGAGGGATATGGGCCAGGTGCTGGCAGGTGGGACTAGATTGTGTTGGGATATTTGGTCGGCATGAACGAGTTGGACCGAAGGGTCTGTTTCCATGCCGCAGGTCTCTACGACTCCTGGAGAGGCCTCACCAATGTCCTGTACAGCCTCAGCATGACGTCCCAACTCCTGTGCTCAAAGGACCGAGTGAGGGTGCCTATCGCCACCTTCATCACCCTGTCTGCATGTGATGCAAACCTCAAAGAATGATGCACCAGAACAACCACCCTACCTCCCACTCTCCCCTCTCCCCCCCCTACTCTCCCCTCCTCCCCTCTCCCCCTTCGCCCACCCACTCCCCACTCCCTCCTCCCCCCACCCACTCCCACCTCCCCCCACCCCCACCCACTCCCCCCTCCCCCCACCCCCACCCACTCCCCCCACCCCACTCCCCACTCCCTCCTCCCCCCACCCACTCCCCACTCCCCCCACCCACTCCCCACTCCCCCCACCCACTCCCCACTCCCCACTCCCCCCACCCACTCCCCACTCCCCCCACCCACTCCCCACTCCCCCCACCCACTCCCCACTCCCCACTCCCCCCACCCACTCCCCCACTCCCCACTCCCCACTCCCCCCACCCACTCCCCACTCCCCACTCCCTCCTCCCCCCACCCACTCCCCACTCCCTCCTCCCCCCACCCACTCCCCACTCCCTCCTCCCCCCACCCACTCCCCACTCCCTCCTCCCCCCACCCACTCCCCACTCCCTCCTCCCCCCACCCACTCCCTCCTCCCCACTCCCTCCTCCCCCTCCCCACTCCCCCCACCCACTCCCTCCTCCCACTCCCTCCTCCCCCCACCCACTCCCTCCTCCCACTCCCTCCTCCCCCCACCCACTCCCTCCTCCCCACTCCCTCCTCCCCCTCCCCACTCCCCCCACCCACTCCCTCCTCCCCCCACCCACTCCCTCCTCCCCACTCCCTCCTCCCCCCACCCCACTCCCCCCACCCCACTCCCCCCTCCCCCCACCCACTCCCCCCACCCCACTCCCTCCTCCCCCCACCCACTCCCCCCACCCCACTCCCTCCTCCCCCCACCCACTCCCCCCACCCCACTCCCTCCTCCCCCCACCCCACTCCCTCCTCCCCCCACCCACTCCCCCCACCCACTCCCCCCACCCCACTCCCTCCTCCCCCCACCCACTCCCCCCACCCCACTCCCTCCTCCCCCCACCCACTCCCCCCCACCCCACTCCCTCCTCCCCCCACCCACTCCCCCCACCCCACTCCCTCCTCCCCCCACCCACTCCCCCCACCCCACTCCCTCCTCCCCCCACCCACTCCCCCCACCCCACTCCCTCCTCCCCCCACCCACTCCCCCCACCCCACTCCCTCCTCCCCCCACCCACTCCCCCCCACCCCACTCCCTCCTCCCCCACCCCACTCCCTCCTCCCCCCACCCTACTCCCCCCACCCCCCACCCTCCTCCCCCCACCCCCCACCCTCCTCCCCCCACCCCCCTCCCTCCTCCCCCCACCCATTCCCTCCTCCCCCCACCCCCCTCCCTCCTCCCCCCACCCATTCCCTCCTCCCCCCACCCACTCCCTCCTCCCCCCACCCACTCCCTCCTCCCCCCACCCACTCCTCCCTCCCCCCACCCACTCCTCCCTCCCCCCCCTCCCCTCCCTCCCCCCTCCCCTCCCTCCCCCCCCTCCCCCCCCTCCCCTCCCCTCCCCCTCCCTCCTCCCTCCTCCCTCCCCTCCCCTCCCTCCCCCCTCCCTCCCCTCCCTCCCTCCCCCTCTCCTCCCCTCCCTCCCCCCCTCCCCTCCCCTCCCTCCCCCCTCCTCCCTCCTCCCTCCTCCCCACTCCCACTCCCCACTCCCCCACCCACTCCCCACTCCCCACTCCCCCCACCCACTCCCCACTCCCCCCACCCACTCCCCACTCCCACTCCCCCCACCCACTCCCCACTCCCCACTCCCCACTCCCCACTCCCCCCACCCACTCCCCACTCCCCACTCCCCCCACCCACTCCCCACTCCCCACTCCCTCCCCAGGACTCTGTGCTCTGCAGCACCATCCGTTTGTTATGCTTAGTGTTTGCAAAACGCCTTGTTTGTCCACCCCATGAGTGGTAAGAGTCCATTAATCATCAGCACTGATAAAATGCAACAAGGTTACCCCCACCCTGTGTGTCCCCTGCCCAGGGGCAGCTCTGCCTCTCACGTTGTCACTCAAAGGAAATGAAAGGGTAAGCCCCGCGCATGCGCGGCCCCCCTTCGATCCGGGGCGCCTGCCGATGACGTCACCCAGCCACCCGATAGACCACTTTCACGATGACGTCGCCCCGACGTCACGGGTCATCCGGCTCCACCCCCTGCCCGTCCAGCTCGGGCCCCGGGTGACACCTCAAGACGCCGCGACAAGAAAGGAAACTGCGGGTGACGGAAATCAAAGGTGGGGTGGGGGAAGCAAAAGCGATATATTGCTGGAATGTCAGAGCCATCACTCGCTCGGCCGAGGTTCCACACCGGCAGTGCAAAACAAAACTCCCCCCCACCCCACCCCACCCCCCCCCCAGAAAGTTCCAGTGTCATGTGTTAAAAGTACAACAGAAACTGGTGTTTTCACTCGCTTGTGTTATCTACGACTCCCATACCCAAATCTTTTGTCGCCCCTGTTCGTAATGTATCCAGGATGAGCCCCAAATATTGTCACAGTGCACTGGCAACCAAGCCCCACTATTCCCGGAGGTGTCACAAACATTATAGATACTAAAATAAATACTTAAAAACTTCCCCATAGCTTGACTGTCAGACGCGGGCTGGTAGAAAGCATGGATCATGCTTAGCCATTGAACGATGGATTTATGGGCGGCACGGTGGCACAGCAGTTAGACTGCTACCTGCCAGTGCCAGAGACTGTCCCATCTCAGGTGACTGTCTGTGTGGAGTTTACACATTCTCCCCGCGTCTGCGTGGGTTTCCTCCGGGTGCCTTGGGTTCCCCCAACAGGCCAAAGGTGTGCAGGTTACGTGAATTGGCCAGGCTAAATTGCCCGTAGTGCTAGATGAAGGGGTAAATGTCGGGGAAAAGGGTCTGGGTGGGTTGCTCTTCGGCGGATCGGTGTGGACTTGTTGGGCTGAAAGGCCTGTTTCCCCACTGTAAGTAATCTAAAAAATGACACGATGGGCTGACTGGCCTAATTCTGCTCCTATATCTTATGGAAAACTGTATTTAACAAGAATTACTATTTATTAAGTAAATAGTTATAAACCATCCGTATAATGGTATAAATTGAAATGCTAATTCCCAGATGAACTTCCCTTACATTTGTGCATACATATAGACACATGTGTCTTGGATATTAAGGAGGGAGAAAGAAAATGAGTTAGTGTTACATACCCTGTGGTTGCTTAGAAAAGTGCTGTGGGGTGGGGGAGGTGTTGGGAATGGGTGGAAGAAGGGGCCATGGTGTTCAAGAGGGAATAGTCCCCTGCAGGAGGCTGACATGTGAGAGGAAGGGAATATGTGTCTGGTGGCAAAGATAGGGACTTATAATCTTTTGGATGTGGATGTTGCCACAAATGATCCAGCAATTTCTGGTTTTATTTTTGCTTTGGATTTAAAAGCGTTTTAACTAAGAGAATAGAGAGACAGCTCCTCTGCTGGTGTGGATCAAAACACTTCTGCATAGTTTGTTCAGTTAGCAGAGAACCAATCGCATCATTATTGGCAACCATAAGACTTTTGTCACCAATATTTGTTACGAGTCCATAGGTCAATCAGTGACTTGAGGACGGAAGCTCTCAGCTCCAATCCATGTGCAGCATGTACTGCTGCCTTCACAATGTTTGTCGTAGGTCGCTTGCTTTTGCAAAACATGCAATGATCCTTTAAAACACACTCTTATTAAAATAGTCCCTTTCTCGTTTTAGCCCACAATGTTTTCAATTTAAAAAAAACCACCAAAAACGAAAACATACAGCCTTTGCAATTTTGAGATTAGCCACAATTTCTATGAATGGTGGGCTGGACTCAATGGGCTGAATGGCCTAATCTGCTCCTACATCCTGCAGAAATTCCTGATGAAGGGTTGATGCCCGAAATGTCGATTCATCCGTCACTCATTCCACACACACCCCCCCCCCCCCCCCTCATTCCCACCGTTTTCCCTTCCATTCCCATCCTTTTCCCTTCCCTTCTGTGCATTTGTTGGCAGAGAAGTGGCGTTTTTCCGTACGGCAAGATGGCGGCGCCCTCTGCTGGGTCTGTACGGAGATGTCCGTACGGCGAGGTTTGCCGTACACAAGTGACGCAGTACGGCGGGCGGCAGGGCAGGCCCAGGCCCAGGGCCCAGGCGAGCGGCGGAGGGCCACCTTCGCGTTAACGATCAGCCCCCGCGATTCGAAACCGGCACCCCCCCCCCCCTCCCCCCCGTTGCATGGCGGAATGGCGGAGGCCAGGGCTCAGAGGGAGAGTCCCGCCGGGAATGGGGGAGCCGGGGGCCGGAGCGGATGCAGCCGCTGCTCAGGGAGAGGGGCCGGGACTGAGTACCGGAGCCGGGCTACAGCAGCTGCAGGAGGAGGAGGAGGAGGAGGAGGCCCGGGAGAGGGAGGAGGAGGAGGAGGAGCTGGACCCCCGCATCCAGGTGAGACCACCCCCCACAGACAGAGAGAGAGAGAGACACCCCCCACAGACAGAGAGAGAGAGAGACACCCCCACAGACAGAGAGAGAGAGAGAGACACCCCCCACAGACAGAGAGAGAGAGAGAGAGACACCCCCACAGACAGAGAGAGAGAGAGACACCCCCCACAGACAGAGAGAGAGAGAGACACCCCCACAGCACAGACACAGAGAGACACCCCCCACACACAGAGAGAGAGAGAGAGACACCCCCACAGACAGAGAGAGAGAGAGAGAGACACCCCACAGACAGAGAGAAGAGAGAGAACACCCCCACAGACAGAGAGAGAGAGAGAGAGAGACACCCCCACAGACAGAGAGAGAGAGAGAGAGAGACACCCCCACAGACAGAGAGAGAGAGAGAGAGAGACACCCCCACAGACAGAGAGAGAGAGAGACACCCCCACAGACAGAGGAGAGCGAGGAGAGAGAGCACCCCCCGACAGACAGAGAGAGACACCCCCACACACACAGAGAGAGAGAGAGAGAGACACCCCCCACAGACACAGAGA